>NC_051160.1:24928042-24995922 GCF_013339745.2 Dermacentor silvarum | reverse complement strand
ACACAGCTCGACGCCTCTTGCTTCAGTGCAACGGCGCCGCTTTTCGCTTCAGCAGGAAGGTCAGTTTGCCGCAACAATGAACTTGACATTTAGAGGATATCTCTACCTGGAAAAGAAATTACGCAGTTTGTATCCACCATGTCAGCTTCAGCAGCCATGAATAGTGTACACTCGTGCACGACAACTAGGAATGCTTAGGTCATCTTGACAGCTCGCTTTTCTTATTGAGTTAAGCAAAATCAAGACGTATTATATCCAGCGGTCCATCCGAATATTGCGGCGTGGCCATTTTGCGGCGTGGTTAGGCCACACGGCCTAACGTCGCTTTGAAAAGTGGTCAGCTGGGACATGGGTTCATCTATTTTGCAACATCTTCCTTCATGCCTTTCCACATTATACTTGATGTATAGTTTCTGCATGTTTTAGTAAATTATGCTACGCTCAATATGCTACGCTGGTGTGCATTGTTCCTTTTTCATGATCTTGTTGTAATTACCGTTCCTTGCCTGTTTTGCTATCAGCAGTCTGACTCTTTCCTGTTCCCGTTATACACCACACGTCGGAAAGTGCGACGAATATACGCCGACTTTTCACATCTACTTTACAATTACAATGTAAAGGAAATGTTATAAGTAAACGAATGTTAAACAAATGCAAAATTAGACCTTAAAACCGCCACTAGCTGTACCATCAGTTAGGCATGCAAGCTTTCTGATTCGTGAATGAATGTAATTTCTGTATTTGATTATGACCCATTTCTGTACCCTAGTGCTCACATAGCATCTGCAGCACGTACAAGCCGCCTCATGCGTACCCCACATCAGCTGTGTTCCCAATACAGCCTACTGGACTTTTAAATGCCAAGCATTTGTTGGCCAACATTTGCCACTTTGACAGTATCTCTCTATCTAGCCGCCTACGTCTTGGTGCTCTCATGGTCGTTTCGTTAACTCGGTATTTACCAAAATTGGCATGGAAGGACAGGAGTGTATGACGAACATAAATCATAGGTCATTACATGAATATCGTGACATGTGTGTCATGTAGGTCATGAAACTGCTGCCTACGTCTATGGGTCCCGAAACCAGAGAACCACCCCGTCCAACATCTGAGAAGACGTCGTCATTTGAGCTCAATAAATGTTTTTCTACTATACTACGTCTTGGTGCTGTCATGGCCGTCTCGTTGACTTAGTAGGTACCAAAATTGGCTTAGTATGACAACAGTGCATGACGAACATAAATGATAGGTCATGACATGAATGTCACGACATGCGTGTCATGCAGGTCGTGAAACAGCCGCCTAAAATGACAATGACCCAGGTAAAAAACATTTAAACTCAAAAACGGCTAAAAGGGGTTAGGACATGGGTACTAAGGGAAGGAAACACTAAAGGATGATGGTAGAAGTCATAGTCATGAGCATGACTTTTGAAAAATGACCATGACTCACCGATAAGAGATTGACACTCAAAAACCACTGAAATGGGTTTGCACATGGCTACTAAGTGAAGGAAACACTAAAGGATGGTGGTAGAAACCATAGTCATGACCATGACTCAACAAAAATGACAATGATTCAGCAAAAATTATACTCGAAAACTACTGAAATTGGTTCGGACGTGGTACTCAGTGAAGGAAACACTAAAGAGTGGTGGTAGAAGCTATCGTCTTGATCATGACTCAGCAAAAATTACAGTGACTCAGCCAGAAAACATTAACCCTCAAAAACGACTGAAATGCGTTCGGACGTGGGTACTAAGTGACGGAAAAGACTAAAGGTTGATGGTCGAAGTCACAGTCATGAGCACGACGAAGGATTTCGCCTTAAGGTGTCTAAAGTAAAGGGACTCCTGAGGAACTCGGGACATGAATGTCATGACATGCGTGTCATGCAGGTCATGAAACAGCCGCCTGCGTCTTGGTGCTCTCATGGTCGTTTCGTTAACTTGGTAGCCTCCCCATACATTGCTTTAGGTAACATCGATTCCCACAGGGCGCGGGATCTGCCAACTTTTTTTTTTCTTTCTTGATTGTGGTTAAGTTTCTTGATTGCGGTTATGCAGCAAATAAGTCTCGGAACACTGCCATTTTACGTTCAATTCCTATTCTGTTTGCACATACTATCCAATGGAAGGCACTACGTGTGTCAGGAAGTAAGTGCGGGCTCAGCGAATCACATTACTAGATAAAATATATTTGGTACATCTGCAGAAGTATCCATGACCACCCGGCTGTGATTAAGCAAACGTTATATTGGGTAAGCCAGCCACTGCATAAATTTTCTTTGGGGGGATATATTACGTTTGTCCCACTCCCATCTATTGTGCTGTAACCGAAACAACCGCGTCAAGCTATTACTAACAAGTGCTAGTTACAGCTAACAATTGCTACAAAGAACCCTAGCTAAGAAGTTATACAGAGCGATCAACGCACTAACAAGCTCACTGAGGGCTGCTACATTCCAAATTAAACAGCACATATGTCAGCAATCTCAATAAGAAATCATCAAATCTAATGTTTTTTAGACGATGGCCATATATAAGGAGGCAATGTTTACTGTAATTTTAAGGGTATGTACGGGCTATTGAGCTATGGTTCACGTCAATTTTATGCCTCGCTGTTAGAAAACTTTCTGTATCGCCGTCTGGACGTTCTCAACAACTGAAACGAGATACTCGGACCGCATGGCGGCCGGTATTATTTGCGCCACCGGTGAGCGCTGCTTGATTGCTGAGGGACCAAATGCGCTGTCACGACGCATCACAGGGGCTCTCGCTTTCGTGTGACGCAAACATGTATCAGCTCAGCGTCACCAGCAGCCACGGGTGGTGGGAAAAGTGCGAGTACTGACACACTCCGAATATCGCGTTTCATTCACTGAGTAGCCTGCATATTGCGTTTGTATTGTTTCGATCAACCGTTTTCTTATGTGCAATGTCTCGTTAAATATTTCTGGTTCATGTTTCCGCTTGTGCCGTATATTATAAACCTCAATGACGTACATAAAGGAAAGCGAGAAGAAATTGGTCGCTCTAACATATCCGGTCGAAAACCAGCGGCTAGCAACAATTTTCACTTCTGAGGAAGGATTTTATGTGCTCCAGATAATGGTTGATGGATGCAGGATTCCCTGTTCTTATGTACTCACGTTATTACGTTATCAGAAATTTTTATCTTATTAGGAATGATCTAAGTAACCAAAATTGTATAATTCCAAAAAATTGGAACAGATATCTCTAGGAAAATCAGCGCGCCTAGGCTTTAGGATTTCCCGTTTTTGGATAACGTATAAGCAGTGCTTTTGAACACATTCCTTTTATTTTCACTATTTTGTAAACATTAATGCGGCTGAGATCTGCTTTCCTCATTGTGAGTTTTCTAGCGCCAATAAAATTTGGACGATACTGCTGGAAAACTCATTGCATGTTTTACCAACTCGCCCGGAAGCCATTAGTTTTTTTTTTTCTTTTTTTGTCCTGTAACGCAGCCTTTCATTTGCGATATTGCACACCTGTTTTTTCTTGGCGCGGAAAAGTCTCTTTGCAGCGGCCACCAGAACCTCCAAAGACGTGGTCGAATTCAAAACAACGAACACAATAGCCTGAAAACGCAGGTGTGCAGCGAAGCACAGCGTCCACTTATTCTCTAGGGGCGAGCATGGAGAACTAAACGAAGTAAAACCCCTATTCGCAGAATGTCTCTTATGCAAATGGTTTATTTTATCGGGAAGTTTCCGTGCACCGGCCCCACATGATCCCGATTGTGGTGTAGATGTCTATTTATGGACATACGTTGCATAGAAAAATTTTGTTAATATTGGCCAAAATTCTTGCTGTGTCGGTAACCATCAAGGCAAAAGTGCACCTATCCGCCTGGAACTGACGCCAGGGATCTTTTTTTTAATATTTGAAGGAGGCATAGTCCAAACGTGCCCAAAAAAGATCACTCAAAGATGCCAAAAGAGAAAATGGGGCAGTAGTAGGATAAGCGCTGGAGGAATCTTGTCCCGTCAAAACTAGGAGACATCGACGTCGTTGAAGGGATGCTATGTTGTGATGCTGAGCGCAAAGTCTTTATTGAAATTTTTTAACGCTGATAGGGAGTGGAAAGAGAACTGCGTGGTCCCCTAACAAGTGATGCTATCTACTCATTCTGAAGGGCCGCTTGAGGAGCAGTGATGAAAGGAAGGACGGCCACTATTGTGTCAAACTTTCATCAACGGATGCAAGCTTCAGTCAACGAAGCACGTGTGTTTTTCCTGCACAAAACCAATACCGCAGAGGCGTTGAATTTCATTGCCATATATAATCATAATTTCCCTCCTTTCACACGTTCGTAAAGACAAACTATAAACAAACACACACTACCTTGTCAATTACAGCGGCGGCAAAACAGGACGACAGATGGAAATACTCCACGCGAGTTGGTCAAGAAAAAATGAGATAAGGTATGGCAATAGGGCGTAGCAGACGACGTGTGCCAAATTGTTTGCCGTTACAAAAAAAGTTTACCCAGTGCATTGTATTTGCTTAAACCGATGTCCATTTGTTCCAGTGCCGACTGCCGCTCAGATCGGTGCGCGAGATTTTTCGAGTGTGTTGCTATCGCAATAACACCGCATGTGTTTGAGGGAAAGGAGGACTCCGTATTATAAGTGTTCTGCAGAGTTTTGTCCTGCCAGCCTCCGCTGTTTACTGCAAGCTGTGGACGTGGCCCCTGTAGGTGACCAGGCTGATAAGAAGGTGCAAGTACTGGAACGCACTTAGGGAGTGGAGAATCCTGAGGGCCATTTCTGGCGAGGATCAATAAATCATGAGACCACTTCTTATTGCCCTGGTCGCGTTCGCTCTTCTGGAGGTGGTGCTTGGTCGATCGGGTGAGCACGCTTTTTGAAAATTGGCGTTCCTCAACACTTTCACTGTAGCGAAATATTCGTGGCGCATTAGATCAGACAATTAGTTTTAGTACAGCAGTGGTGCCTCAAAGACATTGCAAGACATTTTTGTGCGCGCGCATGCTTACTGCCGTAAGACACAAAGTGTATTGTTGGCAGGGTGCTATATTTTCAAGGTTACGCCACCTGACGTAAATACTAAACCTAAGAATGTGCACCGACTTACCATATTGTAACAACGAGAGCACTTCAACACTTGTATGGCCGTCCTAGGAGAAACACTTAGGCATTGTGAGAACTTCCGAGCAAGAATGGTGGTCAGGGTCCCCTGTCAAAGCGCATGCTCGCAGAGGTCCCGCTGATACAGTGCTTGTCTACAGACACTACCAAAAGTCACGTTTGTTCCGTTTATTGTCGTCTGTCATCTGTTGCAGTTGTCATGTCTGCAAGTGGCCCTCTTGCCTTCCTGCTTTCACTTGCTGTTGCGGCAGCAGACGGTGACTGTCGTAGTATTTATGCTGTTTCTTATTTTCGCGTATGGGAACTGTATGCTCCCAAACAAAAACGATTCACTTCGTGCAATACGGGTGGCATCCTCGAGCTTTGGTGAGAAAGGAGAAATAAAATTCCAGAAGACGGCCAAGGTGACTTTTATGATATATCAATGGGACTAAAAAGCTATTGAACTAAATTATAACAATACCAGTAAATACACAAGATATACAACTATACTCTACAACAGTTCCTGTGCAGCCATTAAGCGTCAAACTGAACAATATAGCTCTAGCGATGAACAACGTTCAGTTTAAGCATATACTGTGAAGGCGAAATATGAAACGGTTGAAGGTATGCGTTCTATAGGGTGACGATCTGACACGTAAGCATTCTGCCGGTCGTATCTACTCTATACAATGTACTGTAATATGGCAATCTGTTGGCCGTGTCGCGAAACATTGGAACACCCTCGGTCACTTCTGTGATCGCGTTACCAAAATATGTTGCGAGCCACCGACAGCTTAACCTGGAAACATTGAAATTGTGGGCCAAACCTTTGGGCTTCTATAAAGTAAAACGCTTGCAATGTGGTCCGAAGGAGTATTATGTATGTTAGATAAAGGAACACTTTCGAATATATCCGGACGATAAGAAATAAGCAAGAATTATTTAAACCTAATATACGTATGGATGTCCCCGACAATCTCCTCAATGCTGCTTTTAGCGCAGGCTTGTATTAGGAAGTATTTTAAAGTGGCGTCTGCAACATTATACAGTAATAGCATCATATATAAAGCAGGGCAGAAGCACAATTTGCGCTCTTCAAGCTGAGACACACCAGCATCCTTTCACTTCCATCATCCAGAAAGCAGGTCGGCCATATACGCTGAAGATAACATGATGATCAAGAAGCACAAATGATATCATCATTGCAGCACAGTTTGGTCCGGTATACCCCAAGTGTACTGTTTAAAGAAGCCTTGACTTGTAATAAGCGTTTGTGATAATACGCGAGCAATAGAAATCAAATTGAGTAATTTCGTGAAATGATAGGGCGGTCATACATACCAGGCGTTTTGCGTATATTATGTAACTTAAACCAAGGTTTAAAGAACTTGTGCATCTGAGGCGATAGAGACTATTACATCTTGTTCTTAGTCGTCCTGCGTTACTCAGACTTTTTTAACTGCAATTTACAAGCTATTTGGTTAGTAAATATGCAATTTATTTAGACATACATCATAGGGCATAATTGTAATCGTAAAATCAGTGTAACGTATGCTCAGTAACAGACAAAAAGTCATTTCCATGAAGCCATCTTTTACATGGTTCTTTTCCAGGCTCTATAGAATGCTCACGAGAAATAAGAAGAATGACGTCAATGCGCGTCCTGTGTGCAATACTCTAAACCGTGTTTTCAATAAATGGAGCTGCATGCCTGTTTTAAACGAAGGCGACATTGTGCTTCAATCCGCTTTGTACATCAGCATATACCATAATTTTTCATCGTGCCGACAAGGCAGCTTGAATACCGGAGCCTATGGTTTCGTTTTACAAAGTAAAATGTGGCCTTCGTTGACTGAAAATATGATTGAGAACGCTGGAAACAAGAGGCGCAAGCGCGCAGTGACGTAATTTCTTTCATTTTACCCTAGCTTTTTTCAAAGCCTTGAAAAGGATGTCGTAAAAGCTAGCATGATGGAAAGAACTTCATCGGGTGCTATTGAGCGCGCTCTACAGTTTTTACAATCACACATATGCCCTACAACGAGTATGTGAGGATGTTCATAATTAAACTTAGCTAATTAGCTAACTAAGCGTACTTCAAGAATGCTCTGAGTGACTCAGTACGACTACGATGAATATGTCATTCGTCTCAATTGCCTATTATTTATCACTTTGTTATTTCTTGGTTCAAGTTCTGCAAACAACCTATAGTACATACAAGGTATGTACTAGGTAGAGAAAACGCAATGAACAGCCAGCGAGAGCCACATGTGAACAGGCTCGCAAAACAAGGGACCAAACCTGTCGAATTTTCCGATCCTATGTGCCCACTACTTGGCTTCAGTTACCACAATGGCTACATATTTTAGTTACAGATGGTACTACTGAACTGCTGTTCTGTAGAATGACAAGTTTACATCGCAAAAAAGAGCCACGTTTCTTTTTTCGGGACCGCACACCGCCGGGGCCTACACACTGTATTCACAATATGTGTGATATCATAAATCAGGCGACAATCTGTGTGGTGCCAAAAACAAAATTAATCGACGATCACGGTACTCCCTAATGCAAAATTCGAGACTACCTGTATACCTGTTTTCATTTAGCGATATATTTTATATCGCGGACAATCTATCTCGTGCGGCACTTTGCAAATGGAGCGAAGCATGACGCGACTGCCTCGCTAATCGGGAGATTGCTAGAGGCAGCGCGTGGGGGGCGCGACGACTGGATTCAAAGCAGCCGACGCAAACAGACTTCGGCTCATGCAGCGCTTTGTTTGCAGATATGGTATCGGTGGCGTCATCGGTGAGGATACGACGTGGGCTACTCTGGCGCCATCTCGTAGCCGTCGTCGCCGCAGAGCCCGTCTTGCGTGGCACTACATTGTTCTTCTCACACTTTCACCATACCCTCCTCCTCCGCTTTCAGCCTCATGGTTCCACTGCACCTTCCTACTCCGTTTTCCCTCATCGCGCTCTCTTCGCTATCGCCGTCTATCATCCGCGTCTATCGTCGCTCTTTCATCCTTCGCTGCGCTCGTCCGCTCGATTACGAGGGACGCCGAGGGGCGACGCCGACGCTCAACGCAGGAACGGCTGCCTCAGAACTGCGCTCGAAAATATTCCGCAGTGTTCTGCTTTCTGGGGTTTTACGTGCCAAAACCAGTTCTGATTATGAGGCACGCCGTGGTGGAGGGCCCCGGGTTAATTTTGACCACCTGGGATTCTTTAACGTGCACTGCAACGCAAGCACACGGGCTTTTTTGCATTTCGCCTCCGTCGAAATGCGGTCGTCTCGGCCGGGATTCGATCCCGCGACCTCGTGCTCATCAGCGCAACGCCTTAGCTGACTGAGCCACCCCGGTGGGTATTGCGCAGTGTTAACGAGCCGCAAGATGCGCCGACACATTGCGTGGGGACATGACCGCCTGTCCACTATTTAGTATTTCCCCGCCATTAAAGTTCTCCGCAACATCTTGCCGTGATAAAAGGTATCGGTCACTCTCGCAATCAACAAGTTTAGTTGCGGCCACACTATCGGTCAATTGTCGCAGGAATGATCGTTCAGGGCCCCCGCGCAGGTTAAAATCTACAGTACGCCATGCTCCAAATGAAGATTCCAATAGTTTTCGGTTATAAATTAATTGCGTTTTATCAGTACATTACATATATGTTTTTGTATTTGGAGCTCAGCAATTCGTCGCGATATCGAAACGGACGAGTACCCGAGGTTCAGTCCAAATTACTTGTGGGAGTGCTGATGAGAGTTACTTTTACGAAAGACAGTAAGCTGGATTTTTGATGCCGTAGCTTCGACATTTGTGAACGCTGCCAGAGGCCTGTTGGCTGAAATAATTAAGGGGTGCTGACTTCAAGCGATGCGCAATGTACTAAATTAATTGTATTAGTCGATCATGATCATTCGACTTGCCGTGCTGCCACGCGTACACGAATGACACAAAACTTTATCATATATCGCCTTGACAAAGACAAGTCCACTTGTCGAAACGTTGGCTCCTGCTGTCATCTTGTTCTCGTGTTGCTCATAATATTTTATATAAGAACTGCGGGAGATGGTGAACAGCGCCTATTGGAAGTCAGGAATGTATTCGACCAGTAGGAAAAAGTATGGAATGTGACAAACGTGCTTAATGTGTCTTGGGACTCTGTTAGAGCGTGCTTCACCTAATTGGGCCAAATATTAAAAATATGCAAATACTACGTAGTTCGACAGAACCAATATAATGTTGTTTGCCGTCTCTTGGAGATACTCAGATAATTTTTTTGCATTCCGCCTAATTACATAATTAGTCTTAATGAAATAATAAACTTTTCAAATGTTATAATGAGATGAAAAGTGTCAATAAGAAAATTGTAGAGCCACCTGTGAAACTCCCGGTACAGCCTTCTGTCGCTCAATACGTGCTCCGTAAAAGTGTTTTTCCGAGCGTGAAAGAAGCCCGCGAATACATGCAAAGTACCTCAAGCGGCCAGCCGCGCTGCAATTTTGCGTGTATTTGCGGGCATCTTTCACACTCGAAAAAACACTTTTATGTGGCACGTATTGAGCAACAGAAAGCTTATCGGGAGTTTTTCATGTTGCTCTCCAAATTTTCTCATGGCCCTTTTCATTTAATTATAATAATTGAGAAGCTCAATAATTATTTAGGACTAATTATCTAACTCGGTGGAGAGCCAGAAAATAGTCGGTGAGTCCGTATATCCAAGCGACGGCAACTAACATTACCTTGGTTCTGTCCCGCTACGTGTAATTTGCATAATAAGACGAAAGTCTTGAATAACCCATCAGACGGTGGCCTTGAAAAAATGTGGCCAGCTTGCACTAGTGGTGCAAGGCTGGAGTGAAGAGCGGAGCTAGTGATCGACCTAGCTTCTTCCAGGTTTTACTAGGCTCGGCTAAGTTTTGCTAGGAAATGCTAAGTGCTGCTAGGCACGGTATTCCGAATCAGCTCGCCGCCGACGCGCTTCGAGATGAGCGGCTTTTTCTTCATGTGTCCGGATTTTCTTTGGTCGTCCCATGTCAAGGCTACATGTAGTCGCCACAGAGTCATTGAGAGTTCTGGCGCCGTCGCACTGGCTCCGAGCTTTATCTCCCCGGTGACGTCATGGCCAAGTTGCGCCTCCACACTTGCCGGGGCGTGGCTGGTCTAAACCTGCCCAGCCGCCATCAGAGGCTCCTGCTGCAGTCATGGACACCACGCGCGTTCGGCGCGAACGCGGGGAAACGAGGAAACGCGCACGGCGTCGGCAGCAGCTCTGCCCGTTGCCTCGTTGGTGCTGCTACAATTTCTTTCTCTCTCTCTCTCGCTCTCATTTTCTCTTTCTCTCTCCCGAGCATAGCACCCGGCGCGCGCATGCTCTCCTACCCTCTCCCATGTAAAGGCAACATGTGCACGGCACGGAGAGGAGGCGAAGCACACGCCGCTCCGCAAGGTTGTTGCTAGGCAACGCGGGTGACGTCATCGCTCAGCGAGGTTTTGTTCGCGACTCACGGACTGACGGTCGGCTTAAACAGCTCCGCTGTTAATAACGCAGCGTGCGGCACAGAAAGTCATGTGAGCTCGCCTCGCGCAGAGACACGCTCGTGCCACTGCTCCTGCGTTCGTTGTCGTCTTCCAAAGTTGGTTCCGATGCTGCTCGATATAGAGTTAATTCAGGCACTCGAACCAACGACCTTCTATGGGAGTCGAACCCTCGATTACGTCTGAGTCGAACCCACAGCCTTTGGTGTTATGGCGAAGTTGTTTAAGGCAAGGTTAATTAATATAGAGGTAATTAAGGCCCTCTAACCAAAGCCCTTTGATGGGGGTCGCACCCTCGACCTTGAGTGGGAGTTTAACCCACGACTTCTGGTAATTAGGGCAAAGGTAATTAAGCTAGCGTCAGTTAATGCACTCGAACCCACGACCTTTGGTGAGAAAAAACAAGTAATAAGAAGTAACAACGTATTTGAATTAGAATGTCAAGTAATTTACTGAATGTCTCTTGAGCTCTTGAGCCCACAGGCTTTTGCCTTCGCCCTCTTTGCCATATGCTGAAGTGACTGTCACTTTCTTTTTTTTTTAAGTTAGACCGAAATTAAGTGAAACGCCCTGTATGTTAAGCATTTCCATTAGGAGCGTTTATCAAGCCTTATATTGCGAAGAATTTTTAACAGCGGAGCTGTTTAAGCCGATCGAGCGCTAGACCGTAACGTGAGAACAGAAAATGTGGACCGATTCTGGCGGTGTGCAGAACGGGTCCAAGCGCAATGGCACATGCCCCTGTGAACTAGCGAAGCTGAACGTGACGAAGTCTAGCTAAGCATGGTTGGGACTACTTAAAGGGACACTAAAGAGAAACCGGAAGTTGAGCTTAAATGGTAGATTATCCCTTCACGATCACAGCCATACCATTCTTACTGCAAACAGATGTTTAATAAGCGAGAAAATAGCGAAAAACTGAAGAATAGGTGCTGACGCCCCTTCGAAATTCCCGCACTACGTGATGTGACGTCGGAGATTACAAACGCAGGCCGGTCGCGATTGGTCGAGAGCGATTTATCGCTGTTAATAAAATGCAAAATGAAATACACCTTAAACGTACATAAACAGCATTTTCCAACTTTTTAAACCGTTTCAAGCGAGGAAGTACAAGTTTAGCACAAAATTAAATAAATAAGAAAAAGTGGCATAGCGAAACATGCGGCCGTGATAGTTTCGTAGTTTCGTTTTTGGTCAATGCATCGTCGCGCGCGCCTGTTCCGCTCTACGGTGTTTGGTTGCGTGTTGCGTGGCTCGAAAAACGTTGACTTCGCGGGAAACAGCCAGAAAATGCCTCGTGTGTGTATTGTTGAGGGCTGTATAAATGGCCCAAGGCGCTTGATCAGGGGCAGCGGCAGTGTTGACTCGATTGTGTCCTTTCATGTGGCGTCGCTTGGAGAGCCCTGGCTCCCCGGCGTTCGCAATGGCTCAGTGCTCTGCCGATGATAAAACGGCAAAAGAGCCAGAGAAACCGATGGTGTGCTCTCTGCATTTCTCGCCCTCGGATTATGTGTATAATCTTGCCCTCGGAAAGTATCTTGGCGTGCCCCAGAGGCCAGTCCTTTCTCGAGCAGCTGTTCCCTCAATGCGGCCTTCATCAAACCTCCTACCGGTGGGGCTGCAGCAGCAAACGGGCGGCTCGGTGAGTGCTGAATGTCATTAAATAAAGCCACGAAATAACCATACTGAGTACGTGCACAACTTTCTACGCTTGTTCTGTCGGGAACACCGTCGCCTGGCGGACCGGACGCTTCGCCTCCCATCGACGAAAACGAAGCTCTGCATTCCGCCGGCGCGGCCGGCGGCTCACCGCCATCGCACGCGGAAACACCTACCGCTCGAGCACAGAGGATCATTTCGCGCTCCGTTTCACTGAATATCGCTGAAATGCAGTCCTGCTTTCCTGGCGAGCTCTTCGTTGCAAGGTTCAGCGGCAGCTACGGTATCCATCGCGGCGAACGCAAACGCAGCGACCATGCATGCAGCCATGATACATCCAGCCCAGCGCCTCGGCCGTTTACGCAAGCGGTGACGTATCATGGCGCATTCTGATTCGCTGAGAGCAATGCAATCTGTGACGACACTGCTTCAGCGCCAAATCTAGGGTGAGAGAAATTGAGGAAGAGATATTTGGCCTTTGTTTACGAATTTCTCCGCTAATAACTCATATTTTTGCACCCAACAAAAACGGCATGCATTCCTGAAGGTCCCTCTTTTATTCCAGCTGAACTTCCTGTTTCTCTTTAGTGTCCCTTTAAGCTTAGTCAGACATCGATAGTCAATCGATAGCGAATCAATAGCTAATCCATAATCCATCACTAATCAATAAATTCCAGACAATGCTGGGGATGACTTGCTAATGCTTAGCCTAGCCCAAATATATTGACAATACCTTGTGATAGCCAATCGATAGCCAATCAATAGCTAATCGATAATCGATCGATTATTAATACATTCCCGAATATGCTGGGGATGACTTCGTAATGCTTAGCCTAGCCCAAATACATTGCCAATACCTTGTTATAGCCAATCGATAGCCAATAAATACCTAATCAATAATCGATCAATTATCAATAAATTTTCGAATATGCTGGGGATGACTTGGTAATGCTTAGCCTAGCCCAAATACATTGCCAATACCTTGTGATAGCCAATCGATAACCAATCAATAGCTAATCGATAATCAACAAATTATCAATACATTCCGAGAATTGCTGGGGATGACTTTGTAGTGCTTCGCCTAGCCCAAAAGCCAGGACTAGCTAGGTGCCCATTAGCTCCGCGGTCTCTTTAGCATTGTGGCTCCAGTGCAAGCTATGCAAATTTTTTTTTTCAGGAAAATAAAATCGCGCATGTTTGTGGCGCAAAATATAAGCATTGGATTATCACGCAATTTTAGATGCGACATAATCATATCTTATTCCGGTTCTCCCGCTTTCAAATAAATCACTCAATTTTCCAGCTTATTCGAAGCAGGCACAAGGATCTACCGCTGAAACAACATATTCTGGACCCCCGCCAGAATCCCCAGATGCCTCAGATACTGCTCCAGCAGAGAAATACGAATGTACTTAATAAGCAACATTCATCGCTACGGAACTACACTACTTTTTTATTCCTGGTGGGATGCATTAGGCCACTGTAGTATGAAACAATTTTTTTTTTTTTTTCGAAAAGCAGATGGCACCTGGATGCAATTCTGCATCGCGCAGGAAAAGTGGTACGACTCTGCACTGCACATCTTCGGTCAGCGCATTGTGGAAGCCACACGTTCGTGTGCCTGGGTAAAACCACAGCAAGAGTCACTCATCGGTCTCCTATATCGGGGTCACTGTAGCTGTCCTAAACATCATCATTCTCACTGATGCCCAGTTCACACTTTCAGTTTAAGTACCTGCAAACTCAAATGTTCGTAGATACGTAGCGGACAGAAGTGTGAAATGCAACGGGGTTCTTACTTTTGTAATGAAGAACTTCTGCGACCCCTTGGCAAGTATTTGGCAACATATACACTCATAGATATAAGCTACAACATTTTTATGAGTACTGCATAAGCCACCAATAAACTTTTTTTTTCAGGTGCCAAGCAAATACACTCATAGATATAAGCTACAACATTTTTATGAGTACTGCATATGCCGCCAATAAACTTTTTTTTTTCAGGTGCAATCGCTATTCACCAATACCCTAAAAATCAATCATGGCCGAGTGCACTAACGAATTCAGGTGAGTGCCCTTCGAGAATTCGGGAGTTGCCCCTATCAAGAACAAGAAATGCTTTAAATGAACAAAATTCAGATAACCTAAATTGTTGTCTTGGTTCTGAAGGACCGACTGTTGGGCTAGTTGATCTAACATAGTTACTTTTAGATATAGCGCCAAGGTATAAGTACAATACAGTGCAAATAAAAATTTGTATGCATGTGTACTTATTTGCGCTATATCTGAAAGTAACGAAGTTGTCTTGGTGGACGTGAATTTTCGTTAGGTCAAACCGACATGAATTTGTGATAACGAATAAAATGAAATCATCTAAATTTAGAGCGAAATGCTATTTCTTACACTGCTGTTAATTAATTACTGCGTTATATAATTACTATCTGATGCATTTCCACCTTGTGCATGTCATACGAGGTAAGCTATGAATTTCAAAGACAGGTGCGACAGTCAGCTGCGCAAGCAGGAAAGATCGAAAACTAAGAATAAGTCCCCACTTTGGGTGCAGTTTCTTTGGTGCCACAGCTTCACCTGTGCTTTCAGAACCTATGCCACTTGGACCTAATAACGAGTTTGTGGTAATGTCATAAAGTAAATGGACATCCAATATCAAGGAATGGGCCGACAGATGGGGTTGCACAGTTCGGTACAAAAGTTGCACATAGGAATAAAGTGCCTCAGAAAAGTTGGCCTAGGTTTCGATAGGAGGGCCTATTTATGTCAAAGGCGATCTGGCCATCCTCGGCGGATTTGTTTACCTAGTTAGTGTGGTGACATCACGTGCCATCATTGTAGGCGGTGGCTAATCCGAAAAGAAGAGACCTAAAAAGATATTTAGCACTGTCATTTGATGTTTCTAGGCACGTTTTCTAAGACCAGGAAAAAGGAGCGGGGGATAGGTTGATGGTAGGAAAAAAAGGCACCAAAAAAAGTCGCCGTTTCGCCCGAAAAGCGAAGCATCGATTGCGGTATCAAATTAGTGGACAGCTATACTAAGGAACAAGGATAGTAGTTTCACGGGCGTATAAGCTTGTAAACATTGGCCCCTAACTAAATTAACAAGCATGGTGTCACGCACGCGCCAGCAAACATGAACTCATCTCCCTCGATTACCACGAAAACTAGCTGCCAAAACGCTGGAGTGAGAAAGAGCGGCAGCAGCAGCAAGCCAACTGACCTTAGTCCTGCGTCTCGCATCAACGCGAACTAAGCAGATAAAGCACAGCGCACGGCAGAATGTGTACCCGTCGCGGATGGATCTTAAGATACATCGCGCTGAGAAGGCGCGCGCGGCCGCCCCCATCACCGAGCGCCGTGGGAGGCCTGTAAAGGCGGGCCCGCTATATCATATCGTACCCCAAGCGCTCCATGACGACAAGCGCCAGGAAGATTGAGACAGGACGTCTCGGGCAGTTGAGGCTCCCGTGATACGGCGCGCTTTCCCTAGAAAGCATGGCGCGGCGTACCGCTGTGTGTCGGGACAGTATTTGCCGCGCTATCCTATCATTCAAATTTCGCCCCAAACGTTTTTATGGGACGTTGCCGTCGGACGCGCAGCGGGACGTGCTTACTCTCGATATTGCCTGGAGTTGGCCTTCAATTTCGATGGTGAATATCTCAACTCACGTACTATTTTTTGAATTTCTAATAAATGGTTATACTATGAACTGTGATGGCCTACAATTTTTTAATAACGGGCCTGTTTAAGCAGGTTGTAATGTGTGTGCTGAATCCTGAAATGTGTGCCGATCCTGGCGGCGGTGCAGAAAGCGCCCAAGCGAAATGGCACGTACCCCTGTGAACTAGAAAAGCTGAGCCTGGCTAAGTCTAGCTAAGCATGGTTGGGACTACTTTAGCTTAATCAGTCATCGATAGGCAATTGATAGTCAATCAATAGCTAATCGAGAATCTATAAATAATCAATAAATTCCGGAAATGCTGGGGATGACTTAATAGTGGTTAGCCTAGCCTAAATACGTGGCCAATAACTTGCGATATAGAATTAATAGCCAATCAATAGCTAATCGATAATTGATCAATAATCAATAAATTCCGGGGAATGCTGGGGATGACTTGGTAGTGCTTAGATTAGCCTAAAATTCAGAACCAGCTAGGTGCCCATCAACTCCACTGTCTCTTTAGCATTGCGCCTCCAGTGCAAGCTACGCAATTTTAACGCGATAGCGTTTAGGGCCCCGTGTCGCAGAAAATCCGGTGTCGGCGTCGGCATTGCCGCCCGCGGCCGAGAAAATCATCCCCAACCACGCAGGCCCTCCAAATATATTTAAGTACATGCATATGCCACGCCTTCTTATATGGCAAGCAGTATAGTCGGGGTATATTGCCATACCATTCTATCATTAATGTTGCTCATACCTTGTCTTGCATTCTTGCCAAAGCTATTCCTCGGAATTTTGAGAATGACAATCCACAAACAAATGTCGTGAAAGAAAACACACACAGCGCATGCATTTTTTGTGTTAAATCTTCTCAGATTGAAATATCAAAAGTGCGAAACAATGACAGAAATCTGAAAATGATGTAATGTTTTGGATCGGATAAGCACTACCTCCGGGATCGGCCCACGCAAGAGGTCGCGTTTCTACCAGAAAGCTCGCCTTCGTGCATAGCGTTGGTCGCCAGTGATTACCAGTAACCAATATGGCTGCATAAGCTGCAGTTTCCGGGAAGCGTGAGAAGCAGTCGGGGATCTTTGAATTCTATCGCGTTCCACTCTTAAAAGCGAAGCTTAAGCGTCCTCTACTTTTTAAATAAAAACAACTGCCTTCGAGTTAATAATAAAAACTCAATTAACGAATGTTTGTACATAATTCCTTCAGAAAACCTAAGCAGCGCCTCGCTACAAAGCTCGTATGCGAAGGTCTTCATTGTTATTATTATTTGGTTTGTACATATATAACACAAGGACACGAAGGAAATAGGGAGGGAGCAAGCTGACAACTGCCACCGAGAGGGGCACAACGCCTGCCTACTCTTTTAGGAGCAGGGAATAGAGCAAATGTAAACATGAAAGAAAAGAGGAAATGAAGAAATGACGGAGACACAGACAGAACAAAACAAAATACAAATAATGTCTATAAACGGGAGGCCAAGTCCGAAGGTCCTCATGAAGGTCCTCGCGGTCATAGTATTTAATGCGACAGCATTAAGGGTCCCATGTCACAGAAAATTAGATGTCGGTGTCCAACGTTACTAGCACCAACTTAGTTTCGCAGCTCCGCATATTGGCCAGCGCGAGCATTTTCCCCACGCGGTGGTCACGAGACCAAACGGCGCTGCGGTCGAGTCCGGTTACCGGTTGGCCGCGTCGGTTACAGCGGCGCGGCAGCTTGGTATTGAACACGTGTTCGCTCGTCTGCGTCGATTTATTGTTGCACTGAAAAGCTATCATGCCTTCGTAATTACAGTTCATGGTTTTCACTATGAGTGACAGATTCGGAAGCGCAGTACGAATCCTAAGGGCGACCCGTACGCTTCGGTTTCAACGGTTATGCTTTACTGCTAAGCTACTCTAACAATTGTCACTGAATGCGTAAGCCAGATAAGGCCGTTCATAATTGATTATGCGGTAGTGGGATAAAAGCGGGATTGGTAATGAGGAAAAAAAGCAAGAAAACTACCCGAAAGCATAAAATTGCTTTAAAAATTATTGTTTATCGCATCATCGGATAATGGAAAGCTCCCTTACATCCTATACAAGCTATGTATTTCCTTGGAGAAGGCTACAGTCGTATTGCTATGGCCCACCCCTCAAATTTACTTGGCCCACCTTCAAACTTTATGTCGGCCCACTCCCAAATTTAGGTTGGAGCACCTCGAAAATCTAAGTTGGCCTGCTCCCACATTTCAAGTTAACCTATTCTCAAACTTAGGTTGCCCCCCTCCAAATTTCAGTTTACCCACCCACAAATCTTCAGTTGGCCCACCCCCCAATTTTAAGTTGGCACACCCTCAAATTACAAGTTGGCACACCCCCCAAATTTAAAGTTGGCGCACCCACAAGTTGTTTCAAGTTAACCCAGCCCTATTATAAGCTTCCCCATGCATCTTTATCGATCCCATTAGGTATTCTCTCTGACCATATTTTTATTCTTCCTCATCACTTATAAAGCTACGAATTATCTACATTTATATTCTTATAAAGATTAACTTCGCAAATTACGCATTTTTGTGCAGATACAAGGCATTACACTTTTCGCGTGACTAACCTGTTATACTTGCCAAAGAATGCTTGCGGATTAAATATGGCGCTAAGCTGACGACTTATTGCCGCTTGTTCAACCCGGAGCAAAACACATTAGCATACTACATGCTCGGCACAAGCCAGGCTTCACACCTCCTCAGACCAGCGTCAGCTCCGAATATTCAAACCTCTGAACGAACTTCTGCAGAACGCAACAAACACGTAGCAACAGAACAACCACAAGGCACAAAGCCTCAGCGAAAAAGACACGCAACCGGAAGTGCTGCCGGTAGCGCGACTCGATCACAGCGCCGTTTAGTTCTCGTGGCCACTACGCTGCGCATGTTTTCAATGGAGCTGTGAAACTAAGATGGTTCTTGTAACGTTGTCGGTGGCGTCGGTGGTGTCTTCCGCATGGCACAAGATGCGTTACTGAACTAATTAAGTTTCGCAAAGTAAAATATTCAGAAAATTCCTAAAGTATATATGACTTACAAAAAACCTGCAGGCATGATAGCGTCGGAATGTGATCTGGATATGCGAAAAAAAATAATTCTGTTACGTTGGAACTCAAATACAAACCCCATTTCCAGCTGCCGTTCGAGCCCTGTCTTAGCGGGAGTGTCTTGCAACACCATCCAGATGGCGCTCGCCTCTTTGTTCGCCTTAGCACACGCGCACGCCACGTGGGGGAAAAGAAAAAAAAAAGAAAAACCATAAAGCTCGCATTTGTGCATTGCGTTCTCCGCCAGCGTTTCTACGTAAATATTAAGGTTACATAAGCTGAAGTTGCCAGCAATCGGAATGCAATCGCGTTCCGCTGTTTAAGGTGAAGCTTAGGCGTCTCCCAATTTATTTTATAAAACATATACATTGACCAAAATAAGCAACCTGTTTAAACACAACCATTGATGACAGAGTTGAATGCAAGGACCTTGCTTACTTTTTTTTCTCTTTGAATATCAAAGTTGGTCAGTCGGTCGGTCGGTCGGTCGGTCGGTCGGTCTGTCCGTCTGTCTGTCCGTCTGCCTGTCCGTCTGTCTGTCCGTTTGTCCGTCTGTCTGTCCGTCTGTCTGTCTCTTTATGTGCTAAGGTCTTTAAGTGCAAATGTTTCCCAACTTCTCAGTAGAGCTTCCCACAGAGAGCCTCTGATCTATGCAGTACGCTCACGTGTGTTCGCAGCACCAACCTAGGTGAACGGTGTATTCAAACGAACCTTGTACCTTGACCGACAAACTTTTGCCACTACTGAATTTACAGCTACATCAACCTTTCTTTTTTTCGGGTTATAGGCTCGGGCTACAGTTCCATCAGCAGCAGCAGCAGCGGCAGTGGAGGACTGCCGCTCCAGTCGGGTAGTTCAAGTGAGTGCGGCTGCAAAATATCCTTTTATATACGCCACCATTGACGGCATAATTGAGTACATGGACCTGGCTTTAAATTTTGATTGTGCATTCTGGTTATGTAAATGTCTCGCTGTTCCATATCAACTGAGTACCATTGCTTTAGAAAAATTCCCCTCACAGGTTGTTTAAATCAGTAATCCTCAATCCTAATGTTATACCATGATCACGATGTGTACGGGAGTTGCAAAAATCTCATTTCTGGTTTCATGTTGCAGTCCATGCCCGGAACCAAAAGCGTGGTGCATTATTTCAAAGCCGAGCCAGCTCGTTCTTAAAGCTGATATCACGTTTAATGAAGTATGCATTTTAGGCCTCGCCTGACTATCAAAATATTCGCATACATTTCTTTCATTGGACGATGGGCTCCATGCATGTGTCCACGTTTGGTTTTCAGCCTTGCGTTCTAAAGCAGTCATCCTAATTACTGGCGCTTGTCAGAGGAACAAGGCCTCGATAAATCTCCCTTCCGAAATATTTTGTTTTATTTATATTTATCGTAATCCCACAGTACCTCTCCGCATTACGAACAAATCTGCTGGGGGCGACAGATGCGACAAGCACTTGTCACATGATTGAAGCTGTGACGCCACGTGTCGGCCTACCAGCGACGGCCCCGCAATGATATAAATTGAGGACACCCTCACCTAAAACAGCGTTACGGTTCTAACTTTTTTTCCCCTGGGTTGGATCCAGAGACACAACACTCCGATCTTCTGGGCCATGGGTATCACCGGGCCGTTTTTCGTGGTTATTATAATTGCCCTTTTGTGTAGTTCCGCTGCGTCTCTGGACGGTGTGCCCAGCCTCCTGTGGTGTTAGAGTAGCAGTTCTGATTTCCCCGGTGAACATTCTAGTCAGGTGCCTCCAAATGTTTCTCGACTGCCTCCACCGCCCCTTGAAGTTTATTCTCCGTCTCGCCCTCGCTTGCATCTTTCGTAGTCCGAATCATAATGTCGTCGGCGTAACTGTGTGATTAATGCCTTCTATTTGCTCCAATTTTTGCGATAGTCCGATCATGACGAGGTTGAATAGCATCGGGGACACGACGGCACACTTGCGGTGGGCCCGCAGTGCCCATGTCCACCTCGATGCTCTCCTCCTCGTCTAGTCTGATTCTGGCTGTTTTTCCCGTAAGGAAATTTCTTGTGTAATTGTACGTTCGTCCGTCCAGGCCGAGTTGCATAATTCTTTTTAGGATGGCCGGGTGCTCAATCCTGTCGAAGGCCTTCTTTAGATCGAGTCCGAGTATTGCCCTCAAGCCTCCCCCATGGTGTCCATGACTTGCCCCTTGAGTTGTATCATGGCATCTTGCATAGAGAGACCTTTTCTGAAGCCGATCATGTTGCTGCGGTATACGTCGTTGGACTCCTGGAAGCCGTTAACTCTGTTCAGACAGTCGTGCTTCATCACTTTACCGACGCAAAAAGTGAGGGAGATCGGCCGCATGTACATGATCTCTGGAGGTTTACCCGGCTTGGGAATGAGGATCACGTCAGACCGCTTCCATTCGTCGGGTATCCCTACGTTCCAACAGCACTCATTGATGTAGTCTGTCAATCGGCTCGTTGCCTGGTCGTCCAGCTTCCGGAGCATCTTGTTGGTCACCTTGTCGGGGCCCGGAGCCGACTTGGTCTTGATGGTCTGTAGGAGCGCCCTGATTTCTTGCTGGGAGGACTCTCTGTTGAGGTCCTCGCCGGAAGAGCCCGAGTAGTTTGTGTCCACGTTTGTGGACACGGCACCTGAAGCAAAATCAGCATGACAAAGCTGAAAAATGGATCGAAAAACCCAAAAAGTGTCCAAGAACCGATAATGAAAGTAACTGGCCTAAGTACGGTTTTGATGGTAATGATAATGATCAAAAATGCGTATACACAGAAGTTAATGAGGTGAATTAAGATTGAATTTATGGTGAAAAAAAGGGGTTAAGAAGTGTGGTTTTCTGTGCCAGTTGGTGGATGATGACAGTGTAGGGCGTTCCAGAAATTCAGACACGAGCACAAGAAAAAAAAACTACAGGACAATGCTGGGGCTTAGTTGGGTTATAGAAGCCAAACTAAATGTAACGATGAGATAAAGTGAGCTAAGATAATGAAGAGTGAATGAGAGTGAATTAAGAGTGAATGAAGGTTAATCAAGTGATGATATGGTGAAAAAGAGGGATGAAAATTGGAAATTTGGAGTAATAGAGCAAACCAAGTGCGATGGAACTAAAACCAAGACGATAGAGTGAATGAAGGTGAACCAAGCAGTGATAACGTGAATCATGAGTGAAACAAGTGAGAATTAAGAATTAAAGAGTGATTTGCAAAAAAATATATGAGAGATGTGAGGGTTTAAGTGAGAGCGACTCAGCAAAAAAAGTGTTGAGCCACGGTTCGACTTTGGTGAATCATAGGAAGCGTGAATTGCAAAAAAATGTTGCAGTTTCACCCGAAAGGCGATGCATCAATTGCGATAGCAAATTAGTAGAGAGTATGGATAGCAGTTTTATCAGCTGTATAAATTTGGACATGCAGCAGCACCAGCAACGCGCAGAACTGTTGTCGACGCCATCGGCGTTTTGCCCGCGTTCGCACCGAACGCGCGCGGCGTTAGTGACTGTTGCCAGTGCCCCTGGGGGTGGCTCGGAGGTTTTCGTCGAGATCAGAATGGGATACTCATCGAGCAGCGTCAGAAGTCTTTACCACCCTCTCGCATCGCCACGTTTTCAATATAAATATGCATTTGGTGCCGCAGCTAAACTTCGCCTACCCTCCCTACCTCCCGTCCGCCCACGGCCTTTCGCGCGACGGAAGAAGTCGCGTTTGCTCTCCGCCGTGCGTTCGCTCCCCGTGAAAGCGCGCGTCCGTCGCGCTCTTTCATTCGCACATACAGCATATGGCGTGCGGCGACGCTTTCATCGCCTTTGGACATTATACGGAACCTCACGGCGACGGCGACGACGGAAGAAATCCTCTTGAATTGTTCACATAATTGCTATCGCAATAATAACACAATTCCGTGCAAAAACTGCTGAAAATTGGGGTTTCAGAGTGATGATGACTGATCAAAAAAAGTGCTGCGTCACGGTCCGAGTTTCGTGAAAAAGGGATGACTTGCGAAAATGACTGGATAATATGGGATCGGAGTGAAGATGACTCAGCAAAAAGGGGTCATGTCATTGAGTCAACGGCGCTCGGGATTGCGCATTCAAGTCGTATTAGTTGTAGCATAAGGGACCCCTAGTCATTTTTTTCTGTAGCTTAAGTATGGTTTCGTAGAACCTGGTGAAGCTGTGTTGTACTACTGCAGGGTGAATCACCTAGCTGCGTTATTTTTCGTTACTGCTGACGCGCGTTCCGAGGGACCGTAATAAAGCTTTATCATACCATATGCTCATGCCTACCACCAACTTGTGTAAATGAACGCTGCCGCTGTGACTAAAGGATGCTTTAAAATAAGCATTCATATATCTGCTCAAAGACAATATTATAAAACGAGTTAGAATATCACACAACCCAAAATCTACACACTAAAATATATATATTTTTGAACTTTCTTTTGTCAACGTATGCTCTTCGTAGAATCCACTGCAACAGGAACGACCATAGCGGCCCTTGGCAGGCGTATGAAGTGCTATCGGCACGACCAATATTCGGTTACCTACTGGTATTGCTGTTGTGTCTACTTACTATAGTTCACTGCTAACCATAAGATCGTGGAACTTCTGCCTTTTTTCTACCTCTTAAGGAGTCCTGAATCGCGGTAAGAATCAAGCATTTATCGATTCATACGCAGCGCACTTGATGATTATAATGATGATGATGTATAGAGTCCTGTGGCGCAAGGGCTGCACTTGATGAGACAAAGACGAACCTTAAAACACGCACGCACAGGATACGCAGTCGTGTATGTATGCGTGTGTGTTTTCTCGGTTTAATTTTCGTCTTTATCTCTTCAAGTGTGCTGCCTTTGACTCGATAGTCTCCAACCAACAAGCTCACCATTACCTCTTGAACACGCATTTATGTTCGAAACGTTGCAGATCTCTTTTCCAATTCTTTTTTTTTTTAATTTTCCTTGATCAGGTTTTGGCTTTGGTGGCCTCGGCGGTGCTGGCGGTACTGGCAGCATTAGCGGATCACTGCCGGGTATTTCGCTTAGTTCAGGTGAGTGCGAATTCCGCACCTTTATAAAAGCGCATCATATCTCGCATGTTCTTATGAATGTTGCTCCAAAACTTACGCGCCTTTATGCAAGTGAAAGCTCGTACCCAATGATCAAATTTATCATCGTTAGCCAACATACCAAAACGTTATTTTCTCTATTTTCTTTCGTCACCGTAAGTCCACCATCGCTTTCACACTGCCACAACGCTCGTCCTCAAGAAATGCCATAGCAGCTTCTCGTACCTCACAAGAGCTATCAGCAATCTCCCTGGTGCTGTCGCATAATTTCCTCAGTCGATCATGATCAAGCCTAGTAATTTGGCTGAGGAAAACTTCAGTTTGGGCCACCTGGGGCGACATACTGCCAATTTAACCAATGGAAACAAAAGAGGACTCGAGAATGCATATACGCACGAACAGCACTGGTCCTGTGTATGCGTCTTTCCTGCATCCTCGTTTATATGCGCTGGTTAAATTTGCAGTAACTTAGTAGACTGGTTTTTATGTGATCACCGTATTCTGCGACTAAAACCCCTTTTCTGTTCCGGTTGAATCGGTACAATCAAGGTATGCTTCACCGTATATTTCGCGTGCATTCATTACAGCTTTTCTTTTAACAGCGGAGCTGTTTAAGCCGGCCGTAATGTGTGCTGCCTGCCACTGCGTTGCCTAGCAACCACCTCGCGGAGCGTCGCGCGCTATGCTCTGGAGAGAGAGAGAAACTAATTGTAGCAGCACCAATGAGGCATCGCGCAGCGGTGCGGCCGACACCATCCGCGCTTCTACGTTTCCCCGCATTATCACCGAACGCTCGCAGTGTCCGTGACTGTAGCAGGCGCCTCTGGCGGAGGCTCGGCCGAGCTCCCATCAGCTGCGCGCTACTGCGCATGCGCCGTTACGTCATCCCTTCGTGTCATCTGCTGCGCGCCGCCCGTACACTGTGCATAGCTTTCGCCCTACTTCCCCTACGTGTGCTCGGACTGCAAGTACTTAGCGAGGCGTTCCCCGATGCCACGGACAACGAGGAAATGCTTATACACTTCGTATAGCTTAGTATCACTTGGTATTACTTCGTATAACTTAGCATCACTTCGTATAGCCAGGACCAGCTAGGAACCGATAAGCAAGCTACCCAGAATTTTTTCTATTAAGGTTTAGGCACCAGTGTTTGTGTCGGCTGGCGCTTAATTGATAAGAGCACTCTGCGAAGTGCGCATGCGCACTTCGCAGAGTGCTCTTATCAATTGAGCGCCAGCCGACACAACATCTACCGTGTTCATTATTGGGTAGGTGGATAAGAACACTGATCACTTAATTTTAATGCAGTAGTCTTAATTATCAGCACCAGCCGTTTTATGCCCACTGCAGCGCCGATGCTTCACCCGAATGACCTGCACTTAGCCTTCTCTTGCGTCCGGGACTTAAGCATTATTTTCTGAAAGGACTTATGGGAGATAACGAGAGCCATTTTGAAAGATTTCTAATAACTTGTTTGGCCCTGTGAATCACGCACTTCGATGACAATAACATAATGCATATATTGACAAGTGAATACATTATATTCACGTACAATTTAGCCGTGCTCAGTAATATATCTCGGTGGATATAAATTCAAGCGTTGTCAGAAGCCCTTAACCATCAGTCGGGATCCACCCTCGCGTTTCTCTCTGGACACACTATGCCATCTAGTGACGCTGCCGATAAATGCGCGCGTAGCCTCCGAGACGAGAGGCCTGGCGCACCCGTGCCTGCGAAGGCCAAGAACTGTTCTCTCACTTGCCGCACACTCCGTGGCAAATACTTTGTGATACAAATCGCGAGAGGTTCATTGAAGAGCGGCACATACCCAGTGTAATTGCGGCACAGCCTGCTAAAGCGTCGGCTTACTGTCCTTGGGGAACCCGTGTCACGTGGGCTTGATTCCACCCAGCATCGGATTAATTTAAAGGTTCTATTTTGTCGTTCTAGAGCCGCCCACACCTACCGAATACCCAGTGACCCAAAGTGGCACAAAATAGGTTCACTGAAAATAGGTTCATTGAAAGTGCTTCAAGTAGGCGTCAAAGAGTTTCACTTCACAGCGGTACCCCTTACCCAGTCCCACAACTACAGTAACCCATATTGGCGTGAGAGAGTTCCGTTGAAGAACGGCCCCTATGTACATATTGCCACACGCTCAGTGACCCAAGTTGATGCGATGGTTGGTTTCGAATCCTGTTCCCTCAGTATAGCGGCCTGATGCTCTAACCATTCGACCAGTAACTGCACAGGGACCCAGACTGGTGGGAAAACGGTTAGATACATACATACAAACGTACTCGACCCCGAAAAATGCGTGAAGTGCCGTGAGAACGCTAACACATTATTCATGCTAGAATCCACTGGCCGCGTACTTTTTAGGGATATCGCTAAGCTGGAGTACCAGGTGTATGTGCTGGGACCCATTTGAGTAGCTTCATGTGGCAAGACAATAATATTTATGACCATGTAAGCAAACGTCACATCTATCTAGGATTCTTCATCATCTCAAGCACCTGAATATATTGTGCTCGGCTCTTCTATCACTTGCACATATTGGCTTCCTCCCCGCTTCCTTTGTTCTTTCTGCCATATCCACGTTATCCCAGATGTACGTCTTACTCGTCATCGCAGATTATGCAGAATATATGTTTTTCTTTTCTCCTAAAATCGGTCAGTGGTATACGGAAGCATCCCGGCCTGTGTGGATGACTGAGTGGATATGGTATTCCCCCGATGAGAACAAGCCATACGTTTGATTTCCCGGTCCCAGAGGCCTCAATACGATGGGACCAGATTGCAAAAATATCCAGTACCGCAGTTTCGGTGCACGTAGAGATTTCAGGCGATCGATGTTAATGTGGGCCATCCACGACGGCGTCTCTCGTACCCTTGACTTGACTTTAGAACGTAAGACCCGATCAATCACTATATTGATTATGTCTCATTGTATTTCTGTTTTAGTTCTATTGCAGTTCACAACTCCGAACTGTATTTCCTCTGTACATCCTCTCCATTACGCTGATATTGTCAACTATTGTTTCACAATCCCTATACTATTTTATTGATAATACCTCTAAGGCTCCTTGTTGAGGGCATTGCTTTGGGGGTACGCAACAATATACGACGGAAGTAGTGTGTATCAGGTGTGGCTTGAAGCTTCGGCTTCTTCTAGAGAAAATTTGAAGTGGATATTGTTAGCATTTCTCTAGCCTGCGGTCAGGCCCGCCTATTAATAACTTCATTGGTGATGCACTATTCTAGATATTAGCCTGACTTTTCTATATTTCCCGAGTTGTACCTGTGTGTCGTAAAATGCACACTTGAATTGATGCAATATAACAGCGAAGATCATTTTCATACTATTTCTCATGCCATGGCAACACCATTGGAGCAGGGTCGGGTACCATGGGTGGCTTAGGTCACTTCTGCTTGCTTCGCCTAAAGCGACAAACACTGTTCTCTCAATAAATTGAATATTCATGTGATATTTTGCGCTGATGCGAATAGGCATTCTTTCGGCAAAAGGTGCTGCTTTCTAATTACCTTGAGCACATTTTATAGAAGTGAAGAATCCCAATTCATAAGTTCTACTGAGCAACCGTTAATGCTCTAATTCGCACAGCTCCTCTCTGTGGGTCGCGGATGGCGGGGGGGGGGGGGAGGTGGTGGTCGTTACACAATAATAATATGAACCCACACAGGCTTGGCCAGTATATGATGTTTAAGCATCGAAAGTATGTCCAGCAGATCAACAATATAATTTTATTGCGACAGGTCGTGGTGACTCTGTTGGAAGAAGTATGAGTTCTTCAAGTCGTTCTACTGTTTGCAGTATCTGCGCTTATAGAGACCAAACCCTGACGCTCCCTTTGTATGAATATGCGTAGGGCACTTATTTGCTTATAAAGGATGTGCAAAGTTAACTTCACACTCTGCTATAACATCTGACGTAACACTTTTTATTAGCAAGGAATTAAACATCCCATAATTTTCTTATTGTACACCAAGTTTTCTTTTCTATACCAACCTTTAATTTGAAAGGTCTGTCCCCGAGGTGTAGTTCAGATAAGCTTGACTAGTCGTAAGCGCCTCTTCTAGGTGTCAAGTACTTCCCACTAGCTTATTGATTCCGTTCATTTTTTTTTTCACAATATAGGCACCCAGCTAGTAGGTGGACTTCGGTACGCGTTGAGTTGAGCCGAACAAGTTTAACCGACACGCTTCACATTGCGGAAAATATGCAAGAGAACATAACTCTTTATTTTTAGGTCATCATGGCGGAATTGGAGGAGGATCGGGTTCCGCAAGCAGCTCAGGTGAGTGTGGCAGCGGCGCCCTAAATAATTCCAATGAAACTTCAATGGTCTTGAAACGATACACTGGTACCTTATTCGACTGACAACTAAAAAGGGACTATCCTGTAATGGTGGTGGAAATTGCAGGTTGCACTGTCAAATCAAGCTGATAACCATCGCATTTTGATAGAACAAAGATATTGTGCTTTTTTTTTTGCATTCACATCAACCTGTTAATTTTAGCATCTAGCTTGAGGCACAGTACAACTTAAGATGAGCCATGCTTGCCGCCAATGACAGACCACAAGTGCCATTCAAATTAAAATTCAAGTTTATTCTTACCTGAATGATGAGGGTAGGCGCGGGTGAACAGTGACTTTTGTCACTTTAGTGGAACTCGAGCCTCCCTGGTAGTTGTAAATCAACAGGAACATAAGGGCGAGTTCGTTGAACATCATGAACTTCAAAAATAATTTAGCGATGTAATTATGCTATACTGAGGCATTTCGAAAAAGTGTACAACAAATTGCTAAAATGGTCTTACGCAATACAAGCTATAATTTACATGAAGACAAATACCATCTACTTAAACAGCAATATACCTAGACAGTTTCCTTGAAGCCAAAATCAACATTACATCTATTTTCACAATAACAATGCTTCCTCAATCACACGCGATTATATTTTTAATTCTTATCTGTTCTTATCCTTCACTGTATCATCTGCAATTCTCTTCCTGCTGTTCTTATGTTGTTTTATATACTTACCTTTGCTCATTTATCTTAGATATTCTTATCTGAACTATTTTTACATTGTTCAATTCTTGTAGCCGAGGACCAAGATTTGGTCCGCTGGTTGGCACCCTGTGTTGAATATGAGTAATTACTTTCAATTCACTTATTTCACCCTACTTTTCTGTGTCCGAGCGGACCTCTCAACGGGCATACTTTAAAATACGTGAAATGTCGAGAAGACCGATGAGTTTGTTTTTTCAGGCTATGACCGCTATCTATGGTGGCTCTGCTGAAGGAGCTTCCGGGACTTCAAGTATACCTCGGGTGACTTCGACTGCCGCGTTTTAAGAAAGTGAACGCGGTTTATATTTTCTGATGAACATAACTATCGTGTGCAGAATATGGATCCTGGAAAACCAATTAGTCCGCTTGCCTACGTGGCTACATAGCTTCAGCATATAAACACTTTTACTAGTAGTGTTCATTCAAGCTTGTACTACCAGATCATGTTCACCATCAATAAAAAAACATGTAATGATCATTCAGGCTAAGAAGTAGTTTTCTGCTCTTCATCCGTCTTGGGCCAGATAGTGTAAGGATGCGCTTCTTCGTTGTTCCGAGAAACGCTCCGCCCACGCTTTCGCAATAACCACAGCCGCAGGTTGCGGTGGACAATAAGAGAGAAATGAAACTGACCGAAAATAATCCTTGCGTTATACCGCCCTTTTTTCGGCCTTTGCATCGTGCCATGGATTTCGACGTTTTCGATTTAATAGTGATATTTCAGTGGTCAGGAAAAAAAACTTTGTTGTGCCTTCTTTCGGCCTATTGGTCTGTCATCGGAAAATGCCACTGAGAAGGAAAGCTTCTCACTGGGAAGGATTCGAACTCATCAGTTTCCGATTCCGATCCAAGTCTTTTAACTAATGCTCCCCAGCGGTTCGTTGCTTTCATACATAAAATTTATTGTGGTCAATATCCGTCCTCCACAACAGATATTGCTTTCATTGCCATTTCTTTAGCTTTGTGGCCTTGGTCAACAATTCTGACGTTTGCTTTCATAGTTGATTGATTCCTCCTATTTCTTTAGTTTAAGTAGATGCTTTCGTAGAATCTACTGTATCTGTGTTTGACTACAGCCGGCAATATCAGGTAACTGTGCTATTTTTCGTGCCCGCCTGCCACCTATTTGTGCAAACGAAGGATGCTTCTTTGCCACAATGAATGATGCTTTAAGAACAAGCATTCATAGATGCGCTTAAAGACCCAATCATAAAACGAGTTATAACGTCGAAGTATCCGAAAACTTGACAACCCCAAAAAATATTTTTTTCTAACTTTTTTTTCTATGTGTGCACGTCGTAGCATTCACTTCATCAGAAAGTACCATATATTTCGCATTAGCATTCTTATCAAGTACTGTCGACATCTCTGAAGATACTTTTACCTATAATGGTATTGTTAGTGCGCCTGATTAACATATTTCGTCACTAACTCGGCTTTCTGAATTTTTTCTAACGGAAAAGTGTCCTGATATGCGGTTCTTCTTCTTTCTGGGGTTCTACGTTCCAAAACCAATTCTCATTATGAGGCACGCCATAGTGGAGGGTTCCGGGTTAATTTTGGCCTACTGGGGTTCTTTAACGTGCACTACAACGCAAGCACACGGGCGTTATTGCATTTAGTCTCCTTCGAAACGCGGTCGCCGCGGCCGGGATGCGATCCCGCGACCTCGTGCTCAGCAGCGCAACTGATGTGCGGTAAAGACCAACCATTTATCGGTTCACAGGCCGTGCGCATGATGATAACGATGATGATGACGATGTATAGGGTCTCGTGGCGCAAGGGCCGAACTTGATGAGACAAACACGATCATTAAAACTACGGGAGCATCTAAGCAATTCTTCTGAAGATTACTTGTCACTGAGTGCGATTCAGAGTTATCTCGCTGAGTTTAGTTTTGCCGCGAAATGTTGCTGAGCTTAGTAGTGCAGCGTTATGTTCCCGAGAGTAAAGTTGCTGCGTCATCACCATCATCATCAGCCTATTTTTATCTCCACTGCAGGACGAATTACCACTGTCTTGCGCTAACTGATTGCAATTTCCACCTGCAAATTTTCTAATTTCGTCACCCCACCTTGTTTTCTGCCGTCCTCGACTGTACTTCCCTTCTCTAGGCAGCTATTCTGTGACCCTAATGGTCCACCGGTTAGGCAGCCTACGCATCACATGGCCTGCCCAGCTAGCTCCATATCTTTTCTTTTAATGTTAACTAAAATATCGGCTATCCCCGCTTGCTCTCTGATCCACACCGCTTTCTTCTTGTCTCTCAATATCACGCCTAACATTTTTCGTTCCATCGCTCTTTGTGCAGTCCTTAACTTGTTCTCGAGCATCTTTGTTAACCGCCAAGTTTCTGCCCCATATGTTAACACTGGTGCAAATGCAATGGTTATACACTTCTCTTTTCAACGACAGTGGTAAGCTCCCAGTCAAGATTTGGCATTGCCGGCCGTTTGCATTCATAACACATTCTTATTCTCTGTGAATTCCCTTCTTATGATCAGGGTCACCTGTGAGTAACCGACCTAGATAAACGTACTCATTTACAGACTCTAGAGGCTGACTGGCAATCCTCAATTCTTGTTCCCTTGCGAGACTATTGAACATTATCTTTGTCTGCTGCATATTAATCTTCAACCCAAATCTCGCACTTTCTCGGTTAAGGTCCTCAATCACTTGTAGTAATTCGTCCCCACTGTTACTGAATAGGACAATGTCATCTTAAAACCTAAGGTTTCTGAGATATTCGCCGTTGATCCTCACTCATAAGTCATCCCGGTCTCTCAGCTTTAACACTTCTTCTAAGCATGCTGTGAATAGCATTGGAGAGATTGTGTGTCCTTGCCTGACCCCTTTATTGATAGGTAACTTTCTACTTTTCTTGTGGAGAACCAAGGTAGCTGTGGAATCTTTGCAGATATTTGCCACGATATTCACGTATGCCTCCTGTACTCCTTGATTACGCAATGCCTCTATGACTGCTGGTATCTCTACTGTATGAAATGCCTCTTTATGATCTTTGAAAGCCATATAGAGAGGTGCATTGAGCTCCGCTGATTTCTCTACCTGATTAATGACATGGATGTGATCCATCGTAGAATATCCCTTCCTGAAGCCAGCCTGTGTCTTTTTTTTTTTTTTTTTGGGGGGGGGGGGCACGACTGCAGTCAATTGTTGCCCTGATTCTATTGGAAAATATCTTGGTGAATATTTTATACAATATTAAAAGCAAGCTAATGTGCCTATAATTCTTCAATTCTTTAATGCCTCCCTTCTTATGGATTAGTATAATGTTGGCATTCTTCCAGTTTTCTGGTACACTTGAAGTAGTAAGGCATTGCGTGTAAAGGGCGGCAAGCTTTTCAAGCATGTCTCCTCCATCTTTGAAGAAATCGACTGTAATTCCATGTTCTCCTGTCTCTTGTCCTCGGGTCTGCTGCTTCTGAAGTCGCAACAACGCAACACGACAAACCGGCCATATTGCGATCATTGAGTTAAGTTTTATTACGCAGTTCTTGTTGAAGTAACGTTTCAAGCACATTGCGTTGAGGGTCCTTTCTCGCCGACACTCCTTTTCATCATGATGACACCACTTTGACCAACGATTACAGTACTTTTCTGAGAGGTACCACGATGTTGACGCTACGTTTCTTCATCCGCTTCATCGTCGTACTCCACCTCATACTCTGAGAGGATGTCATAGCGGGCGTCCGACGGATATCTGAGGCACCTTGCATCTTATTCACCGTCGTCGTCCATGGGCTCCAGCGTCAGCGTCTGCGGATCACCGACAACGCGAAAGGCAGAGCGAGCAGTTGCAGCTCGCAATGATCGCTGCGCAGCCACTCACTCTGCTACCTACTGAATCGCCCACCAGGCAGAGCGCTACCACGCGCATAGGCTCGCACATATTCATCCCAGTCGTCTGTTGAAATGGTGGCGCATGCTACAGCGGAGTGGTATTTACAATCAATGAAAAAGTGTTCAATAGTTTCAGGCACGTGACCAAGGCGACAATCAACTGACGAAACAAAAATATTCCTTTTCTGAAGCCATGTTCTACCTGACAAGGTTTGAGTGTGTAATTTGTAAAAAAAAGTTTTTATACACGGCCGAACTCGCATTTGGTCAACTTTTATTAGTATATCATGTCCTGGTAATCTGATGTACACTGATGCTCATTCAGTGATGTCCTCCATAAAATTTGCGAAAATCTTTTGATCTAAATTCTCACAGTATCTGATAGCTTGTTGCTTCGTGTGATTATGTGCCATTCCATATGTTTTTACTTATAGGCCTACATAGCCTATGGAAAACTCGTATGCAAGACCGAAAAGCAGAAAGAAGGCTTTCCTCAAGATCGCAATTCGCTCAAATGATCACGCACTTAAAGGACATTTACGATCGAGAGGAATTTCAGCCGGATCGGTATCCACTTTTGATTAGGTGTTCAACTGCTCGTTTAAAGTTTTTGTTGTGATAGAAAACGTTGCTTTGTGTGTCGTTTTCTTTGTACGTTCTGCGCCTTGACCTGCGATTGCTTATGACCACCTGGTGCTGATATTATTGTAAATAGTTCTTGTACATACATCATTTCATTCCTTGTAATACCATATTCAAAATTAAAGCAATGGTTGTGCAATGGCTAACGTGCTCTGCGACGGAGCGGTAGCAGTGGCGGTGGGGCACAATATTGAATCCTCCCCATGGCCGCTTTTTATGATTTTTTTGGTTACTTGACGGATACGTAATTTGCGTGCCGTTTTTCTACACGGCTTTCTGGTGACGGTGGGGTCGCACAATGAGCTAATAATGAGCTAGTATGAAAATATGCACACACATGGTCCGAGGTTCCGTGTGTGTACGTTTTAATTTTCGTCTTCATTGAATAGATAATCCCAAACTATTTCACCAATGCCTCCTGACCAAGCAATAATGTTTGTGATGTTGCAAGATATTTTTTTTTTATTTTTTTATTGGCCAGGTTATGGCGCTGGCGGCGCTGGCGGCCTTGGCGGTTCCGGTGGTGGTGGAAGTGCTGGCGTTTTTGGCGGTGCTGGCGGCGGTAGCGGATCATTGACGGGTAGTTCGACTGGTTCAGGTCAGTGCGGATGCCGAACCTTTTATAAAAGAGCCACGTTGTCAGCATATTCTTAGGCAAAATGAGCATTATTACCAAACAAACCAAAATCTTATTTTCTTTCTCTTCGTTCATATCACCCTGGTACACACCGTCGTTTTCTTCGTGCTTGAACGCACATCCTAAAGAAGCGCCATAGCAGCTTCTCGTGTCTCTCAAGAACTATCACCACTGTCCAGGCTTCTGTCGCCTAATTTCATCAGTCATGATCAAGCTTAGTTGTTTGGCTGGGGAGTGCTTCAGTTGGGGCCAGTTGTTGCGACTTACTGCAAATTCGACCAATGCAAATAAACGAGGACTCAAGAAGCACATATACACATGAACAGCGCTGGTACTTTGTATAGGTCCTGGTTTATGTGCGCTGGTTCAATTTGCAGTAAGCTTAGTCGACTTGTGTTTAATTGATAACAGTATTTTCGCGACTGAACCCACTTTTCTGCTCCTGTTGAGTCGGTACACTGATCATATATTTCACGGTATATTTCACATGAATTATATTACAGCTTTTTTTTCTATTTAGGTTTAGGCACCGGTGCTTCTGTAGGCGCTGGTGGATTAGGATCAGGTGTTTCTTTTGGTGCAGGTGAGTGAATGCAGGTGTGGAAACTACCTATTTTTTTAATTGTGCAGGTCAATATGACAACATAAACTCCAGTTAATCTGAGCGCTATAACAACAGTCTTCATCACTAGACTGTTTTCGGCCCACTACATAACGAGGGCCTCTCCCGAGGGACGTGCACTTCGCTTGCTCTTGCGCCAAGGCTATACCCAAGAATTATAGTAGGATGAAAGAGCTCCAGCGCTACAACGACAGCAATTTTGAAAGATTTCTAATAACTTGTTTTTCCATGTTAATCAAGCACTGAACTGACAATCATGTAACGCGTATGTTAAAAAAAGACGTATACGTAACTTTCTAAGTTGTACTGAGTAACATATCTCCGCCACTATAAATTGGAGGGTTGTCAGGACCCCTGAACCCACAAACGGACTCCACTCTCTCGCGCTTAGTTCTGGACACGCGGCGCCATCTTGTGGCGCTGCCGGAAAATCCGCGCGTAGCCTCCGAGAATCGTGGCTCACCGGTGCCTGCGAACGCTGAGAACTGTTCCCTCGCTTGGCCACACACGCAGTGGCACATACTTAGTGGTCAAAGATGTCGAGGGGTTCGTTGAAGAGCAGCACATACATGGTGCATCGATGGCGTAGCTCGCTAAAGCCTTGGCATGAAACGCGTTCATTTAAAAAGGCGCACATACCCATTAAGCTTGTGGCACAGCCTGCTAATAAAACGTCGGGTTACTGTCCTTGGGGAAACCGTGCGACGTGGGCCCTATTACGCCCGGCGCCGGATAAATTTAAAGGTTCTTTTCTGTCATTGCAAAGCGGCACACACTTACTGACACATTCCCAGTGCTACAAGTCGGCGTCAAAGAGCTTTACGGAACAGCGGTACCCTAGCCAGCGACGCATCTGCAGCGACCCATGTTGGCGTGAAAGAGGTTCGTTGGAGAGTGGCACATATGTACACATTGGCACGTGCTCGGTGATTCAAGGTGATGCGATGGCTGGTTTCGAACGCGGTTCCCTTCAAACAGCAGCCGGATGCTCTAACCATTTCAGTATGTACTACACCAGAAACCAGGTTGGTGGCAAAATGGGTAGATGCATACATACAATGAGGCCGATTCCTGAAAAGTGCGTGCAGTACGAGTGCTAACGCACTAATAATGCTAGAATGCACTGGTGGCATTCTTTTTATGGATATCGGTAAGCTGGAGTACGAGTCACATATGCTAAGGCCCATTTCATTAGGTTTATGCGGCACGACAATAATATTTATGATGCTGTAAGCAAAAGTGACGTCTGTTTCAGATTCGTCATCTGGAGCACCTGCATATCTTGTGCTAAACTCTTTGGTCAGCTGCAAATAGTCGCTTCCTCCCCGCTGTTATTGTTTCTTCGGCCAAATCAACGATGTCCCAGTTGTACGTCTTTCTCGTCATGTAGATTATGCAGAATATTATTTTTTTATTTCTCCTAAGATTGGTAAATGGTACATGATCGCATTCCGATCCGCATGGATGACTCAGTAGAAATGGTCTTCCCCCAATGAGCACAATTAAGCTCGACATTTCAGTTCCCGGTCCTGGAGGCCTCAATCCGATGAGGTCAGATTGCAAAACTCTCCAGTACCACGCTTCCGGTGCACGTAGGCATTTCAGGTGATTATTGTCAATCTGGGCCTTCCACGACGACGTCTCTCATATCCCTGGCGTGACTCCTGAACGTAAGACCTGATCAATCATTGTACTGATTGTTTTCCTTTTTATTTCTATTTTTCTTCAACTGCAGTTCAACCTACGGAACTGTATTTCCCACCTACAACCTCTCCATTAGGCCGACGTCGTCAACCATAGCTTCACCCTCACCATATTATGTTGTATTCATTATACCTCGAAGGTTCCTTGTTGAGGACATCGCTTTAGGGGTGGGCAACCATTAACAGCGGAAGTAGTGTGCATCAGGTGAAACATGAAGCGCCACATCCTTGCTCAGCACACGGTCAGGCCAGCCTCTTACTTTTTTCATTGGTGCCGAAATATTCGTTATTACATGTACTTTTCGATATATCCGGAATTGTGCCCACGTGCCGTAAAAAAACGCACTTGAATGAATGCAATATAATATGGAAGATAATTTTTATTTTATTTTTCAGGCCATGGAGCCCACACTGGAGCAGGGTTGGGTACCTGGGGTACCTCAGGTCAGTGCTGATTTCTCCGCCTAAGGCGACAAGCACTGCTCTCTCAATAATTTAAATATTCCTGTGATAATTTCCACTGGTACGAGTAGGCAATCCTTCGGTAAAAAAGTCATGCTTTGAAATCGGTGCGATCACGTTTTACAAGTGAACAAACCAAATTAATAATTTTGATAATTTCACCTACTAAATTACATAAGATTTGTTATTACCTCTTTTCCACAACTCCTTTCGCTGGATTGGGGGGGGGGGGGGAGGGGGTGGAGGGAGGTGAAGTGTCCTTACGCTCTAATAATATTAACCCATACAGACTCGGCCAGTATTATTTAATGTTGAAGCATGGGAAGTATGTCCAGGAGACGAACAATATTTGAAAGACGATAGTCTTTCTTTGGCTACCTAAACGCGAAAAACTTTGTGTGTCTGTCTTTCACTCGATTCAACGGCCCGGCCAAAATCAACCAAGCTGCTAGCACTAGTGGCACGGGGTCACACACGTCAACATTATACAGCGCAAAGGAAACCTCAGGCATATTAGAGGCAAAATATATGTACATAACCGTGATACGCAGTGTTCATTTAATTAAGAATATACATTGGACTGGTTTATACGTTAGTAAATGAAAAATCTACGCGTTAGAAATGGTATCGAAGAGACGTTACGCGTTAAAAACAAGCCCACTGATGCCGCGGCCCTGTACCCGGCTTTAAGACAACAGTAATAAAAGGTCTCAACAGATGGCGTGAGAGCAGGGCGAACGCAGGAAATTTTAATTGAATTCAGGAAAGCCTCCATTGCATCCATCATGGGAGGAGTGAGAGGGGAGGGGAAGAGCGTCTATATTTTTTTATTTTATTTTTTTGCTGCAGGCTCTGGTGGCTCTACTGGGCGAAACACGATTTCTTCATGTAGCTCTGCTGTATGCGCTATCTACGCTTACAGAGATTGAACCATGGCGTTCTGTTTGCATGAATATACGTATAAAATGTATTCACTTATACAGGATGTGCAAACTTAAATTCATACTCCACCATAACTTCTAATGTCACACTTTTTAGCAGAAAAGAATTCAAGGTCCCATAGTTTGCTTATTTATACCAAGTTTGCTATTGTAAATCAACTTTTAAATTGAGCGGTCTGTCTCCGAGGCGCAACTCAGGTCAGCTTCAATAGTCGTAACCGCTTTTTGAAGTTGTCAAGCATTGCACCCAAGCTTTATGATTCCGTTCACTTTTTTTACAATACAGGCGCACAAGTGTCTGACTTCGCCTGGGCGTCCGGGTTTTAGAAATGTGACCAAGTCATTTCGCAATGCCGACACTTATATGCGTTTTGAGTTGTGCCCAACGCGTTTAACACACATACCTTAAAATGCACAGAATATCCAAAAGATAAGTATACCTTTTTCATTCTTAGGTCACGGTGGCGTAACTGGAGGATCGGGTTCCGTACTTAGCTCACGTCAGTGTGGCTGCCGTCTCTTTACGAAATCGAATGAAGCTTCAACGGGTTTCAAGCGTTAAACTGGTACCTTATGCGACGGAACAAAGCTATAAATGTTACAATGTTATAATGGTGGTGCAAATTACATGTTGCCATCTAAAATTAAGTAATAACCATCGCATTTTGATAGAAAAAAGCTCCCGCACTATTTTCCTCATTTACGCCAACCTGACAATATTAGCGTCTTCGATGAGGCACAGCACACCTCAACATGACCCATGCTCGCCACCATTGCCAGATCACAAAACCATTCAAATTCAAGTTTATTTTCCTCTGAAGGGTGAGGGTAGGCGCTGGAGAAAAGTGACGTTTGTCAATTGAGGAGAACCCGAGCGTTCCTGGTACTTGTATATCAACAAGGACATAAGGGCGAGTTCGTTCAACATCATCAAAACTAAGCATATTGTAGAAAAAATGTATACTACGCAGAAACATTTTGAAAAAGTGTACAACAAACCATTAAAACGGCTTGACACAATACAAGTCATGGTATGCATGAAAACCATTACTACATACACATTGTACAATATACATAGAAAGTTTACTTAATGCCAAAATCAACATTACGTCTATTTTCAAAATACCAATTTTTCCCTAATCTCTCGCAGTTTACAGTGTTCAATGCTTCCGTTTCCGTGCCTCTTCTTATCTGATATTGTAATTCTGCTATTCTTGTATTCTTTTCTAATTTATCTTAGATATTCTTATCTAATCTATTCTTATATTGTTTAATTCCTAAAACCAAGGACATTGATTATGTTTGCTATTTGGCGTCCTTTGTTGAATATGCGTTTTACTTCCAATCCAGTAATCTCACCGTACCTTTCTTTGTCCAAGTGGGCCACTCAACAGGCATGCTTTGAAATATGTGAAATTTAGAGAAGACCAATGGGACTTTGATTTTTCAGGCCATGGCAGCTACGGTGGCTCTGCGGGAGGAGCATCAGGGGTTTCAAGTAGCTCGGGTAAGTTCAACCGCCGCCTTTTATGAAAGCGAACGCACTTGGTATTTTCTAAACAAAGTAACTATCTTTTGCTGCGATTATGCATCCTGGAACACCAATAAGCCCTGTCGCATACGTGGCTACATAGCTTCAGCATATAAGAACTTTTACTAGCAGTGTTAATTCAAGCTTGGGCTACCAGATCATGTTAACCATCATTAAAAAACCTGTAATGAGCATTCAGGCTAGGAAATAGCTGTCTACTCCTCGTCTGTCTTGCGCCGGATAGCTTAATGATGCGCTTCTTCATTGCTAGAAGTTTCGCTCCGCCCACGCTATCGCAAGAACCCCAGCCGCAGGTTGCGGTGGTTGATAAAAATAAAAATGGAACGGAGCGAGAACAATCCTTACATATTACCGGTCCTTGCTTCCACCTTTGCATCATGTTATGCATTTCGACGTTATCGTTTTAATAGAGATAAATATTTTACTGGTCAGGAAAAAACCTTTGTGGTGCCTTCTTTCGGCCTATCGGTCGTCGTCGGAAAATGCCACTGAGAATCAAAGTTTGTCACTGGGAGGAATCCCAACTTATCAATTTCCGATTCCGGTCCAGCTAGTTTAACTGGTGTGCCACAGTGGTTTTCTTTTCTTTCATACATAATGCTTATTGTGGTACTAGTACTATCCTTAGTGGGAATTAAGCAAGTTCCAACCAATACATCACCCGTACGTCAATTGTTTCGGAATGACACGGAAAGCAATGGGTGTATAAACACAATGGCAGAAAAATATGCAGAATCATATTTGTGCTTAGACAACTGAGGCTGTCTTATTATTACGGTAAGGAAAAGTGCTGCGGACTGTCACGTCAGCTCATCTTGCGTTCAGTTCTTCTCTTCGCGCGTCAAGAGGAGGTGTCACTAAAGGAAAGATATTTCAACGGTGACGCACGAATTGCCCTGCGCTTCGCTTGTGATCTTTTCTGCAAATAACATTGCGCGGAATGCGGGGAACCTACAGCACGTAGTAACGTAAGCATGACAAAATAGAACATCATTACCTGGGTTGCTCATAAAGGTCATCTCAGTTTCCCCTCTTTGCGTCGTTTCATGCTGCAGTGAATTCAAAGACGCCGTTTGGACGCTCTGTTCTTGACTATTGGCTTCGTCAGTGCAACAGTAAAGCAAGATTGAACCTCACCGATGTTTCCTTTGATAGAAAAAAGAAGCGAGGACGACGATAAAGAAAATGTTTCGGGTCAAAGTGTTTCACTACACAGGACACTACATGGTGTTGCTTTGCAGGCGCCTCAAGGTTCGTTCATCGGCCTTACTCAGGCCCTTAGCTGGGACCGGGAAGAGGCGATGACATTCGCAATAGTATACCTGCTTTTCCATGAACCGTAGAAGCGGTTTTATAATCTCTGAGCCGCAAGAGCCTGGGTGAGGTTCCCTTTAGGTAAGCGCCCAGGGCGGCCGCATCCGCTGCAGCCTCGTTACCTCTAAGGCGCTGGTGGCCCGGAGTCCAAACGATGCGTCTGGGGGAATGGTCCGAATCCCTCAAGCCTCGCTTTAAAATGCTGTCGGCTAAAGGTGAGACCTCGCCCGCCAAGTCGTGTTCACAGGCTCTGCGCGAACCTCTGATGATAGTCTTTGAATTCGGGTCTCAGGCGGCAAGCGCTATAGCTATCTCCTTGGCCTGCGCGGAGGGGAAAGCTCGATAGGAGAACCTGTTAACGCGTTGGTCCTGGTGAACTACGACGGCCGTGTAGAATCCATTGGTTGACGGCCATGCCACGTCAAAGTAGTATACACCCTGCTTCTTGGATCCGTAAAGGTGCTCGAGGGCCCGAGCGCGCGCCTCTCGTCTGCCTTCGTGTGTCTGCGTGTCCATGTTGCGCAGGAGTGGAGGAACCTAGAGCTATAGTGACACCACAGCTCCGGGAGCCTGCATGTCGTCTCTAAAATGCATTCGTGGTTAATGTTAAGGCGGTCTAGCGGGCGGCGCCCGGATCCCCTCTGCGAGAGTCGCGTGCACGTATTGGTTCACGAGATGGGCCTCCCTAAACTACTGGTTGAGCACCGCCAGCGCCGACAACTTAGCGCTGGAGGTAGCCACCGGGAGGATGCGAGATCGCTTTGTAACCTTCCTAATGATGGCGTCGATGCGTTCGTCATATTGCTTCGCAATGCGATGGTAGGGTACAGAGTAGAGGATCCTGCTGGTCACGAAGGCATGGGCGAGCCGAAGCGCGTTCCTGCCCTGCAACCCACCGCGTTTGTTGAAAACGCGATGGATAATACGTCCGACCTGTTCGCCTCCACGTTTGCGTTTGGTGATAGTAGATTCCGGGCAGTCTATGGATGAACAGGTAAATTATCCGGACTTTCTCGACATATCTGATAGGAGATACCATGAGAGAGATAACCAAACTCGTGTTGTCTTTGGGATTGTTTCCGGCGTGCAGAAATTCCGATTTTGCAGGAGCCCATTGGAGACCACAGCCGATAGCATAGCTATCGACGATGGAGGCCGCCCGCTGGAGGCGGTCCTCCATTTCCCTAAGGCTTCCTTCAGTTGTCCAAATTGTTACGTCCTCTGCGTAGAGTTCGTGACGGATCCCTTCCACTCGGGCCAATTGGTGTAGAAAAGAGCGTTCAAGTAGAAAAGAAGTCGTCACGAGACCACTCTATGGGGAGTGCCCCATGTGCCAATGGTCCACACGATCAGGGTGTGCACATGTCTTGGATTGCGGCGCTGCACATCGACAGCGGAAATAACTGCTATAGCTCAAGATTACCCAGTCACAACTCATACGACATTGGAAGGGCTCAGAGCACACATCAGGCACATTGCCCGCGCCTCTTTCCACCCCCTCACCGCACTGCCGCAATACCGGCCTAGTGCCTCCTTTTGCCAGGAGATAACGGCGTATCGTGACTGCCTCTTAGAGATTATACGCCGGCCGTGAGGCTGCTATCATCTCCTTGGTGTTTGGCTCGCCCACAAGTTCAAATCTCGGTACCAGCTGTTCAAACGAAAGCAGTACTCTCATCGCCAGCTCTCCAGCAGCTATCTCTACTCATGCTGCACAAGGCATGCAAGGCCCATCTTCCCATTTACACTGATGGCTAGACAACTGCTGACGGATTTACAGGAGTTGTGATCTTCTCCGAAAAAGCCGAGACCATTCAGTTTAACACTTCTCATTGGACAATGTATACTGCTGCGGAGCTCGCTGCCCTACGCAGCGCACTTCACATGATTTATGAAGAACTGCGGCGAACATGGACCATATTTACCGATTAGAAGGCAGCACTGCATTGTCTGCTATCCGCTTTACGTCGTGGTTCACAAAACCTAGTTGTGCTGAAAATAAGGCAGCTATATCACCAATTAGAAGAAAAAAGGATATGACATCACTTTTCAGTGGCTCCCAGGCCACTGCGGCATCATGGGCAACGAACATGCCGATGACGCTGCTAGGAGGGCTCACGAAAATTCTGTGAAGAAACCCATCCCTCTATCACGAAACGATACAGCAGCAAAGCTTCGCATACTCGCGTGTGATACCACACGATCCATGGCAATACGCCAGGGCGCAGTGCTTAGCGCGCTCGGCAACGGAGCGATTGCAGCGGCGGTGGGGCATAGTATCGAATCCTCACCGTGGGCACTTTTTTTTTACAGAGAAGCTGTATACCTTGATTAGCCGACGAAATTTTCGTGTCGTTGGCGTAAGCAAAAAACTCCAGGCTAAAAATTGCATACAAACAGCATATCTCATTTGAAATCAGGCATACAACTGAGCACTCGTTTTGAAAATAAAAGCCACAAAACAAGCATCAAAACCACATGATGAATGATAACGCGCGTGTGAACAATGGGAACACCCTCCGACGCGTTCCGGTAACGATTACGTTTGCAGCTGCTTCGAAAGGGGTTGACGTCGTTAAAAACCCTCGTGAAACCAGTGTCTCTGGTTTCACTCTTTGTAGAGCCACGTGTGTGAATTCGAGTGACGTCAAAATGGGTAATCGTTGTGGGTGTCGTTTACAGCGTTCCTCCTCCCGCGTGTGTTTCCCGGTAAAGATTACGGTTCCGTAAGCTACTCCAAGTGGAAATGTACCCACCAGCATAGAAATCGCGTAGTGACGTCACCACGGTCTAGCAACTCATTCAGTTCATTCCAGGCTACCATGGGTAGACCACGGAAAGTCAGGACGCCACAAAAACAGCGTGAATATAATGTCGTTGTGAAGTAATAAAGGGTGTGGTTAAGTGCACTTCACTTGTCTCTGGTTTGACGTTTTGTAGGGCTACGTGTGGGAATTCAAGTGACGTCACAATGGGTAATGGTTGTGGGTGTCGTTTGCAGCTTCGCTCTCCAACCACCTTCACTGCATGGATTGGAGCCACAGTTTCTTTTTAGTTAGAGCTAAGTAATTATCTAAGATTAAAAAATTCACACGCAAGGCCCGCGACGATGTGTGTGTAAGTTTTAAATTTCGTCTTTCTCTGGTCAACTGCGCTACATTTTAATTGATAATCTCAATCTAGCTCACCAACATCTCCTGACCAAGTATTTGTGTTTACGACGTTGCCAGATAGCATCTTTCCTTTCTCTTTTTCTCTTTCTTTTTCTCCTTGATCAGGTTATGGCACTAGTAGCCTTGGGACTAGCGGCCTTGGCACAAGTGGCCTTGGAGGTACTGGCAGTGCTGGAGGTGCTGGCGGTGCTAGTGGGTCAGTGTCGGGTTCTTCGGGTGGGTTAGGTGAGTACGAATGCCACATCTCTATAAAATCGTATGTTGCGAGCATGGTATTTTGAATGTTACACTACTAATTACACGCCTATATGCAAGTCAAAGCGCGTACTAAATGTTTGAATTTAGCATTATTACCCAACAAACCAATATTTTATTTTCTTTCACATTGTGAGGAACCCTGTGCACGTCGTTGTTTTCTTCAAGCCGGAACGCACGTCCTAAAGAAGCCCCATAGGAGCTTCTCGTATATCTCAAGAACTATCACCACTGCCCAGGCTTCTGTTGCTTAATTTAATCCGTCAATATCAAGCTAACCAGTTTGGCGGAGGAGTACTTTAGTTTGGGCCACTTAGTGCGAGCTACTGCAAATTTACTCATGCAAGTAAATGAGGACTCAAGAAGCACATATATACACTACGAGCCCTGGTCCTGTGTATATGTGTGTCTTGCGGCCTGGTTTATATCCGCTGGTTAAACTTGCAGTAAATTTAGTAGACTTGTTTTAAAGCGAAACTGTTAGCCTCTAGTTTGTCGGCATTCTTCGCGTCCGTCAGCAAAACATGTCGGCCGATCCCGGTGGCAGTGCCGGGCCAGGCCTTACGGGCTCGTGTCCCCGTAAGGCAGAGGCCTAAAACAGTCACCAAAAGGAAGCGGGCAGTACATACATTCTTTGGAATCACGCCCACAACATACAGAACAGCATACGTTTCCGTGAATACCAAGCACAGAACAATCATCAGAACCACATTATTGATGATAGCACACTCATGATGGCAATGCGAAGCACGTATCATTCCCCGCATACGATTCCCGGTAAACATTACTATTGCGTAAGCTGGCGCGCCGACGTCAGCTCACGACCTGTAAAGTGGCGTCCTTAATCTTTCGTATACAAATAAACCAGCCTAGCAACTGATTTCTATGTTGTTGCAGCACCGCTATGGGCGGCGGCGTGCTGACAAAATTATCATTTCTCCAAATACTACTATTACTCTATATAAATTAACACTACTAGCATTACTCTAAACCAATAAAGCATTGCATTCTCTCCTCAACAGTTGAGGTGGTGGTTTTCAACAGCTTCGCTGGTCATCCACTTTCGCAGGGCGGTGATGGCGAATTGACTTTTTAGGTCAATGAAGATGACGTAATTTATGTGCCGTTTTTCTGCCACGACTTTTTGATGACGGCGCCGTCGCACAGTGAGCCAAGTAATGCTCTCGCATTAAAGCGAGAACATCCGCCATTGTGTGTGTGTGTGTGTGTGTGTGTGTGTGTGTGTGTGTGTGTGTGTGTGTGTGTGTGTGTGTGTGTGTGTGTGCGTGTGTGCGTGTGTGCGTGTGTGCGTGTGTGCGTGCGTGCGTGTGTGCGCGTGTGTGCGTGTGTGCGTGCGTGTGTGTGTGTGCGTGCGTGTGTGTGTGTGTGTGTGTGTGTGTGTGTGTGTGTGTGTGTGTGTGTGTGTGTGTGTGTGTGTGTGTGTGTGTGTGTGTGTGTGTGTGTGTGAGAGATAACAGTAGTTTCGTCACTAAAGCCACTTTTCTGTTCCTGTTCACTCGGTAGACTCGACATACATTTCACGATATATTTCACATGTATGCATTGCAGCTTTCCTTTTTTTTTTTTTTTTTTGCTTTGCAGTATTTGGCACCGGGACATCTGGAGGCGCTGCTGGATTAGGGTCGGGTGTTCACGGTGGTGCAGGTAAGTGAATCTAGCGCCGCTTTACGTATGCCAAAAATGATTGCAGGTTTCAGTGAATGCTGGTGTGAAATCTACCTGGTTAATTATTAGGCAGGTGGATATGACAATATAAAATCATAAGGTAATCTTAGCACTAAAGTCATAATACTCCTCCCTAGCCTGTTTTATGAACAGTGCCGAAACAAGGCCTCTTCGAGGGACGAGCACATAGCCTTCTCTTGCATCAGGGCCATACCTAAGAATTATTTTCGGGAATGGCTTCGGGGCGACAACGACAGCAATTTTCAAAGATCTCTGATCACTTGTTTTTGCATGTGAATCAAGCACTTCATTGACAATCATATAATGCATATAATGACAAGTGTACTATTATAATGACGTATACGTAAATTGTGCTGAGTAGCATACAGCCGTGGCTATAAATTCGATGGTTGTCAGGACTTCCTAACCCTCCCCACCTCCTGGTTATAAGCCTGTCTTGCGACAACTGACTCCACCCCGTACTTTTCAAACTTCTTGATCTCATCACACCACCTAGACTTCTGCCATGTTCGACCTCGTATCGCTTCAATTGGCGTCCGTTCTGTTACGTCGCATTTGTTTATCCGTAATATGAGTGTTCCCATTGCTACGCTTCGTGTCAACTAGAATGTGAGCTGCACGCTCCTTAACTCCAACCCATCTCGCGGTCTATATCTCTCGTAAAGTTAGACCTAGCATATTGGCTGAGCCGTCGTTAGCTTCTTCTCTAGGTTCATTATTCCAATATTTCAGGACTGATAGGGTAATAATTAGGCAGTACCCATCTCACGGTGAGTGCTGGCAGTAATGCGTTTAGCATTGAATCAGTGTAGTGAAACAGCGTATCGCCATTGTCGAATGGAGAAACATACTACGCCTGTACTTCCGCAGGACTCACTTCGCGCTCCCCTGAAAACACTCGACGCGATGTAGCACTGCCACCGCGAAGCTTGCACATGACATCCGATATTTCGGGTGTCACGGCTCGCCGGTGCGTGCGACCGCTGAGAAACGCGTCATGCGGGAACCGGGCGCTTCGTTTTGGACACGCTGTGCCACCTGGTGGCACTGCCGAGAAATTCGCGCGTGGCCTCCGAGACGAGAAGCGTGGGTGACCGGTGCCTGCAACGGCTGAGAACCGTTCCCTCGATGCCGCACATTCACTGGCACATACTTCGCGATCCAAGTTGGCGAGATGTTCGTTGAAGATCGGCACATACCCAGTGCATTTGTTGCACAGTCTGCTAAAGCGTCGGGTTGCTGTCCGTGGGGAACCCGCGTGACGTGTGTTCCATTACGCCCAGCATCGGGAAAAAGTAAAGGTTTTTTTGACATTGTAGAGCGGCACAAATCTACTGACACATATACCCAGTGACACAAGTTGGCATCTAGCATCTGACATCTAGCAAGACTAGCAAACACCGATTCGTACAAAACACGTGCTCCAAGTCGGCGTCAAAAAGCTTCATTGAACAGCGGTACCTACCCAGTGACGCATCTGCAGGGACCCATGCTGGCGGGAAAGAGGGTCGTTGAAGAGAGGCATATATGTACACTGCCACATACTCAGTGTTTCAAGTTGATGCGATGGCGCGATTCGAACCCTGTTCGCTCAGCATAACCGCCTGATGCTCTAACCAATCGACCATGGAACACACTGGGGCCCAGGATGTTGGGAAAACGATTAGTTATACATCCATACAAACATACTAAGCCCCGAAAAGTGCGTCAAGTACCGTATGAATGCTAACACTGTAACACATAAATAATGCTGCAATCCAGCGGTCGCAAACTTTTTAGGGACATCGGTAAGCTGGAGTACCAGTCGTATGTGCTGGGACCTATTTCACTAGGTTTGTGTGGCAACAACGAACACTTCTAGCAACCTGTTTTGCTGAGACGATGACGTGCCCTCTTACAGTCTTCACTTTCAGTTTTAAGGGGGGGACGATGAACAAGGAATAACGATGATGCGAATGTTTTTCGCGTCTAGCTGCTGACGCTTTCTCCAACTCACACTATGCGAAACGCGCGTCTTTTAATGTGTCGTACGGATGCCAATGAACCCTAAACTTCCACTGACAAACTTTTTCAATATTATATTTACAGCTGCTTCAACCTTCTCTTTCTATGGTTACAGGTTCTGGCCACGGTTCCTTCAGCGGCACCGGCAGCGGTATTGGAGGTCGCCCGACCCAGTCAGGCAGTTTAAGTGAGTCTGGCTGCCACATATTCATATATACGTAGATATACGTATATACGAATATGTGAATTCGCCTGCGCCCTGAATTCGACGGGAATTCAGGGCGCAGGCTCCTTTCCCAAGCGCATCACCCCAGAAGAAAGCCGAACGCCAGGCCGGGGCAAGCTTGTAGCCATTTGAACCAGTAGGTGCCCGGCGGCGGTGGGAATCGAGCCCATAGCTTCCCGCAGCCGAGGCGGGCGCTCTACCACTAGGCCACGGCCCTGGCGGTATAATCGAGTGCAAGATCAATTGCCCTTACAGGTTGCTTAAATCAGTAATCCTATAGCCTAATGCTGTACCATCATCAGGATGTGTGCAGGAGGTTGAAAAAAAAAATGTCATTTCGGCCTTTAGGTTTCAGTCCATGCCCAGCACTATAATGGCGATTACATTGCCCAAAGGCCGAGCCAGCTCGTTCTAATAGATGATATCAAGTTTGAAGAATTATTCATTGTACGCCTCGCATGAATACCCAGAATCTTCGCTTATTCCTTGCCCTTTGGCACAACGGGCGTGTGTCTCCTCTTCGCGGTCCTATGGACACGTGACGCTGCACATATTCATCCCTCTGCGTTTGCAAGAGGCCCCCAATTTTCCACTGGTGCGGCACTCCAAGCATTACTAAACTTCAACCTTGTGTTCAAAAGCAGACTGGCGCGTGTGAGAGAAGCAAGGCCCCAATGAATCTCACATCCAAGCGCATATTTAAAACAGGGGTTTGTTTCAGTCATCCTGCTGCGAAAGATGCCGCGAGTACTTGGCACACGAGTCAGCCTATGACCGGCGGCCCCGAAATTATATTAATTGAGGTCAGCAATCTCACCTAAAGCCAGCTGTCCTTGCAGCCCGTCACCTTTTTTACTGCAGAAACAATTTTTCTCGTGGTCTCCCACATACTTCCGCTTTACAGAAACTGCATTATCGCCCGACATGGCTCAACAAAGTACACCACCTACATAACGAATCGATGTACAGTACAGCCATGTGTGCGCACATTATGGACGTACCTATCTCCATCTGTGTTCTCTATGTAAGTTGGCAACGAAATGACAAATGGCCCGTAAACTTCCGCACTGAAACGAAATATACCGTCAAACGCACCTATCCTGTAATAAACAGATATTATTAAGAAATCTATTTTAAAGCGAATTTTTCTTCGCCTCTTTCGCACTGTTTTGCTTGGCTAAGGGCACTTGATCTCGCGGAGCCATGGTGCGTATCGCGGGCTGTCACTCGAGATCTTTGCGGCCTCTGAAAGATGAAATGCTGTGGTAGGTGGTAGCACTTGTCGCGTTTCTCCCCCGCCTGGACTGACGTTTGCGGGCCGCGCGGTAATTTGCTTCACGTCTCGTGTCGAGATGGGCAAAAATGTTCTCTCCTTTCACATGTAATACACATTTCTATGCCACATAATTGCAAACCTATTTTCCACTATTTCACGGCTGCTATTCCACTCAGCGGCCACAGCTTCCGTGGTATGCTATTTTGCCTGATGAATGAACTAGTCTGCATTCAATTCCTTTGATGCTTTCGCATCAAAGGAATGCAGATGCAGATTCTACATCAAACTGATCCGGCCGATTGTGTTCTCCTCCATCTCGAGCTCTGTTACTGATTTTACAACTCACTCACCCGGATACTGGAGTTTAATGAGAGGATGACAATGTGTTTAAGTACTCCATCTTCCATGGCGCTTGAGTGCTGCTTACACGTCTTTACCGTCATGCTTTAATATGTGGAATATATGCAGCAGACCAACAGTTTTTTTTTTGTTTTTTTTTTTTTTTCAGGCTATGGTGGCTCTGCTGGAGGAGTCTCAAGTTCAGGTGAGTGAGGCCTCCGCCGCTTACAGAAAGCGAAAATGGGCGCGCGGTCTTAATGAACACTTTAAAAATTATCGGCTTCAATTTTCGTGCAAGTTTAACGTTGTACATTCGAATAATTTTAATACTTCAGATGTGAGGAAATTAGAATCGCACAGCCCACAAGACGAAAGAGGTAAACCAAAGCGGTGTGGCATCTATGACAAGTGTTGTACATTTTTAGCTCCGCTTCAAAAGGCTGATCAAGATGTGCCAATTTGGTGAATTCACGATGTTGCTGCAATTAAAGCTGTTTTTTTAACTAAGCGAACGGCGCACGTCGTGGTTAGAACTGAGTCAGATACCTAGTTATTCGTCACTGATGTTTTCTACTTTAAGCGCATACAATCAGTTCACTGTTTTGTCGAGCTGATTTACTATCACCTGTGCACATTTTCTAGGTAGTAGTCACGCCATACCTGTTATAAGAAGGCTCTAGCTTTATTGGTGGGCTTATCACAAGCCATTGCCGTATTACATGGGTAGTAATATTAATAGTGGTACATTAGGTTCGCAATAAACGAAAATTTCTAATGAAAATAAAATATTAAATCAAGTAGTTAAAAATTCCGAAATGACCCCAGAATATCCACGTTCTAACTAAATGCGCTACAACGGCTTCAAGAGAGTGCGTACCACGGAACAAAAGAAGCCGGTCTGCCATCGCTTCAGGGAAATGTGTGTAGCCAACAGGTGGCCGAAAGTGAAGCCCGAAAATTGAACCTATTCGCAAGGAATCAAGCAAGCCAACGGGGATACTTCCGAATCTCGAAGGGCGCAGAAAACGTCAGCAGCAGCGCTCATATATATTCTAAGAATGTTCTAGGTGAAAAATTAGAGTAAGAAAACGTGGTAGAGAGTGTCACGTGAGCTCTTGCGTTCAGTTCTTCTCTTCTCGCATCAAGAGGAAGTTTCACTAGCAGACAGATAGTTGAACGGGGACGCACGGATAGTCTGCGCTTCTCTTGTAATCTTTTCTGCAAATAACACAGAGCCAAACATTTCCATCTTACAGGGTATTACCCTAAACTTGAAAAAATAGAACATCATTACCTAGGTTGGTAATAAGGGCCGTCTGGGGTCCCCCCTCTGTTGGAACGCTTCACGCTGTGGCGACTTTTATGGCGCTGTTTGGACGCTCTTCTCTGGACTATTGGCTTCATCGGTGCAACAGTAAAGTACGCTTCAGCTTCACCGGCGTTTCTTTTGATAAAAAAAGACCACGACGATGATAAACTTCATAAGGGAATACAAAATATGGAATGTCTTCTTCCGTGTCAGCAAGCAGCATAAATCATTTCATAGTTTTCAACAGAAAATGCTCCATCGCGCGTAGGACTCAAGAATACTGTTGGACCCAAGAAAGCAGTCACAGCCTATGCTTCGCACATAGAAAATTTTGAAACTGCGGTTTTGTGAGACGTAGTAACGTAATTTTCCCACTTATTGCTCTCAATAATGTACAGGGCGTGTAGTTGCTAAGCTGAACTCCGCGTCCTCAACAACGGATATTGACTCCTTTTTGATTTCTCTGGCGCTGTCACATCGGTCCACAATTCTGACGCTTGCCTTCAAAGCTGACTTATTGTTGTTTTGTCTTTAGTTTAACTCGGCGCTTTCATAAAATGTGCTGCACCAATGTTGTACTACTGCCGGTCATATCAGGTATCTCAGCTATTTGTTGTGCCTGCCTGCCACCTATTCTTGTGAACAAAGGCTGCTACTGTGGCAGAATAAATGATGCTTTTGAGAACATTGCATTCCTAGATGCGCTTAACAACCCTAAATAAAACAAGTTCTCACATCACGGTATCCAAAAACTAGGAAACGAAAAATATTTTTTCCATACTTTTTTGTGAACGCGTGCACTTGTTCGAATCCAGTTCATCAGGAACGACGATAGCAGCCTTTCGCATGTGTTTGAAATGCTATCGACACGATCACTGATTCGGCTACCTACTGGTACTGCTGGTGTGCGAGATTTTATTTCGCTGCAAGCGATAAGATCGTGCAACTTCGACTTTTTTCTACCTGAATGGTGTCCTAATGTGTGGTAAAGAGCAAGTTTGTATAGCTTCATAGGCAGTGTACATGGTGATAATGACGCTGATGACGATGATAATGATGATGCATATCGTCTTACGGTCAAGGGCCGCACCTGATCAGAGAAATACGAACATTAAAACTTGCACTGATATGATCCGCGATCGTGTGTGGGTTTTAGTTCGTTTTAGACTTTTTTCCCCTTGTCTCATCAAGCGCGCTGCCTTTTATACCATAATATTCAACCAAACTAGCTCGCCAACACCTCCTGAGAACACATTTACGTTTGAGAGTTTGCAGGAGACCTCGTTTTTCTTTTCTATTTTATTCTTGATATTCCTTGAACAGGTCATGGCACTGGTGGCCTCAGCGGTGTTAGCGGCCTTGGCGGATCAGTGTCGGGTACTTCTGGCGGTTTAGGTGAGTGCGAGTGCCGCAGCTCTATAAAAACGCATGTTGCTGGTATGTTCTTACGAATGTTACACCAAAAATTACGTGCCTATACGCAAGTGAATGCTCGTAACCCAATCATTAAATTTAGCATCATTACCCAACATACGAAAACCTTATTTTCTTTCTCACCGTTGGTCACTCTAAGCTCGCCGTCGTTTTCTCCGTGCCACAACGCAATTCCTTAGGAAGCGCCATTGCAGATTCTCGTATCACTCGAGAACTATCACCACGCTCCCCGCTTTAGTCGTTTGCTTTACTCATTCATGGTCAAGCTAAGCAGTTTGGCTGTGGAGTACTTCAGTTTTCTCCAGTTTGTGCGACATGCTGACGATTTAACCAGCGCATGTAAACGAGGACACAAGAAAGACGCGTACACAGGGCGCTGGTCCTGTGTATATGTGTTCCTTGCGTCCTCGTTTAAATGCGCTGGTTAACTTGTAGTAAGTTTAGTATACTTGTTTTGATGTGATCCCCGTTTTTTCCCGATTAAAACCACTTTTCCGTTCCTGTTGAGTCGATACACTCAACATATATTTTACGGTATATTTCACATTCATTCATTCCATATTTTGTTTTGTTTTTCTATTAAGGTTTTGGCTCCGGGGGTTCTGCCGGTGCTGCTGGATCGGGGTCGAGTGTTTCTGGGGGTGCAGGTGAGTGGATCTAGTGCCACTTTAAATATGCCAACAAATTATGATTACTTCTTTCAGTGAATATAGGTGTGAAATCTACCGAGGTTGATATCAAGTAAAACTATTCCAATCTGTTTTTTATTCCAAAACCCCTATTAGCCCTCCGTGATAGGACACAACGGTTCGGGCCCATTCCATAAGGGTAGGCGCCACTCCCAAATGGGCTGGACCCGAATCATGCTGTCCTATCACGGAGGGCTAATTTCGAATTTGGAATAAAACAGACCAGCCATAGTTCATTATAGGGTGTGTGGATGTGACAACGGAAAATCTTAACTTAATCTGAACACAAAAGTCATAACCTTCATCACGAGCCTGTTGTATGCCCACAACCGAACTAAGGCATTTGCCGAGAGACCTGCACTGTGTGTTCTCTTGCCTCCATACCCAAGAATTAATTTTGGGGAAGGGCTTCAGGGCACGATGAAAGCAAACTCATTGGCGCTTATATAACGAGAACGAAGAACACGAACAGGACCGGCGCCCGTCCTGTTGTTTGTGTTGTACGTCATCGTTTAATTTGCGTTTGGTTTATTCATGAATCAATATCAACTAGCCCAAACCAAGATCTTACTTGCTTCAGGGTGACAAAGACAGCCATTGTGAAATATTTGCAATAGCTTGTTTGCGCGTGTGAATCAAGCCCGTCACTGACAATCATATAATACAGGGTGTTAATTTTTAAGTTTCACGAAATTTTGAAAAATCGCCTGTGGCAGGTAGCATAATTCTTATCACTGAGCTGAGTTATTCGATGAGGCGGACATGAGTAACACTAGAAATTGAACCACATATCCAACTAATAAACAAAATTAGCTGATTAACTTTTTAGATATTTAATTTACGACACATATTGCAATTTACGAATTGTAGCCAGTGAGCTTGTCAGGGTATCCACTTGGAATTGAATTTCCATGATAACACCAGTTTGGAGATGCGCGCCATCAAACTAGCCGTAAAAATGCACTGTTGTTCCACTTAATTTTTTACCAAAATGCTGTTTTATACGTTGAAGCACAAAAGTAACTGGAATACCCCTGTATTTCGTGCCACACTTTGGGAAATTATATCTCGCAACTGGTGTCATCCTGGAAATTCTTTTCAAGTGGATGCGTCTTGCAAACTCACCGGCTACAATTCGTAAATTGCATTGGGTAGTAAATTAATTAACTAGAAAGTTCATTAGTCAATTTTTGTTATATATTTGAATATGTTTTTCGATTTCTCGTCCTACTAATGTCCGCATCTTCGAATAACACAGCTCAACAATTCGAATTATGCTACCTGCCGCAGGCGATTTTTTTAATTTCCGTAAAACTTATAAATGAACACCCTTTATACTGAAAATCGATATAGAGGGTGTTTCACTTAACTTGGGCCATTTTAAAATAAGCAAATGCTACAAAGCTGGACAGAACCAAGCGAATGTAGTTTGCTGTCGCTTGGAGATACTCGGATTATTTTTTTGCATTCAGCCTAATTAGATAAATAGTCTTCATCAAATGTTCAACTTCTCAATTACTATAATTCAATGAAAAGTGTCAAAGAAAAAGTTGTAGAGCAACATGAAGAACTCCCGATACAGCTTTCTGTTGCTCAATATGTGCTACATAAAGGTGTTTTTCTGTGGGTTAAAGAAGCCCGCGATTACACGCAAAATTTCCGCGCCACGTTGGCCGCTGCAGGCACTTTTCGTGTATTCGCAGCATTCTTTAACGCTAGGAAAAACAGTCAAAAGGCGAAATTTCTAGTTTGAATAGTGGTACAAGCCGAATTATCTTCCATTGCTGAGCAACAATGTCGTCGTTCCATGAGCACTTGTAATAATTCAACAGCTCTTGCCAGGCCTCTTGTCCAAGATGGGCTAGAGCGGCATATATATATAGGTGATGCCGTTGGGCACTGGCGAAGAGGGTTTTGTGGCGCCCCCAAGGGCCGCACTTTATGAGACAAAGACAAAAATTCAAACATGCACACACACTCCGCGATCGTGCATGTGTCTTCTTTCGTTTTAATTTTCTTCCTTGCGGAATTTTCTGGACTGCTTTTTCATCTATAATCCCCAACCATCTAGCTCACCAACACCTCCTGAGAAAGCAATTATGTGTGCGACATTACAGAAGATCTCCTTTTTCTTTCAGCCCGCTGCGCTGGTTTAGAGGTTATGGTGTTGGGCTGCTAAACAGAAAATCGCGGCATCATACGGCGGCCGTATCTCGATCGGGGTGAAATGCAAAAAATGTCACAGTTTCGCCCTAAGGGTGAAGCAATGAATGCGATAGCAACACAGCAATGTCATACGAAGTAAGGTGAGCGGCTTTGGTAGCAATATGAATTGTAGTAAACATGAGCTGATTAAGTAAGCAGGTGTGCTGCGACGTAAGTAGACCGACATGAAGAGAGACTCGATGACCACGAGAAGGCGCGTGTGAAACGGTGGTGTTGATGAGAAGCGCTTCCCGTGGGCAGCACGTGCGAAGGGACACACCTGTAGCGCTGCACTGCCGATCCGGGCAGCATTGCATGTGTAGCGTGCGTTGGAAAATGTGGCCCGGCTATTACTAACTGAATGAACAAGCGTGGTGTGAGCGCGCACAAACAAACATGAATAGATCACACTGAATGACTGCAGACAACGACTGTCAAAACGCTGGCAGCGAGCGCATACGCCGCCGCGGGCGAAGGTACAGCGGTGAGCACTGTTAGGGTGAACACGCGAGCGCGTGGCCGACGGCACTATCAGCGCCGCGTAACAGCCATCGTTGGAAACATTGCACATGCGCAGCATGTGCTTTGCGAAACACTCTTTCCACCGCGCGCATCACGTCATCGATACGCTTGTTCGTCGTCTGCTAGCCGCATTTTTTGTTCGCTGAGCTGATACCTTCTGCATTTCAAGGTCCATCTGGATTGAAGATTGGCGCGTGAAGGAAAAAAGTGAGTGTAAGAGGGATAATTATTAAACTTTTTATTCAAGGAAATTGCACTTTTGCAATTCAAGTTAAACAAGACCATGAGAACAAATATAAAAACATGAGCAAATCTAATAGCGAGTCATGTGACCACTTACAGCAACGACTGCAGCTATTCTGGACGGTAACGAGTCGTAAAGTGATCGAACATATTCCCGATCGGCTTTCAGCCTTTCCCACTCGTTGCTGACTTGCGCCCACAACTGGTCCGAAGTCGCGGAATAAAGGGGCTTCCTTGCCAAAGAAGCTTTCAGACGGCCCCACACGTTTTCTATCACATTCAGGTCCGCTCCTTTCGGAGGCCATTCCAGTAGCTGCATGTGCTGCTCCGCCTGGAACTCCTTGACAGCCCGCGCCGTGTGTATCGGTGACCGGTCCTGTTGGAACAGGTAATCACCGTCTGGGAATAAACTGCTCGCATATGGCAACAGCACATTGTTCAAAATGTTGCAGTATTGTTCCGACGATAAGTGTATACTGTGTGTATACTGTGTATACGTTGCAGGGGCCCTAAACCATATCTTGAAACAGCACCCCACACGTTCACACTCGATCTCCCACTGGCAGAAACACCTTGCACGTTGTCCGGGTCGTTCCTGCGTGGCATTGTGACGTTAACTAAAACAATTGCTTTTCAAAGCAGGAAGTTTGCCTCACCATGTGCCTGGTAGTCTCCAAACACGCAATCTTTGGTCTTGTCGCGTCGAAAACGTCGACTCATCCGAAAAGATGACGCGACCCCACTCTTCTGATGTCCATGCTTCGTGCAGCTCAGCGAACTGCCGTCGTGCGTCCTTGTTTGCCGCCGTTAGTAGTGGCTTCTGCGCTGCGACGCGACTGCGAAGGCCCGCAGTACGCAGGCGACGTCGAACAGTGGTGTCCAAAACGTCCAAATCCAAGTCCTCGCGTATTGCTGGGGCTGGCAAGAAAGGGTTACGAACAGCAGCTGCAACTATGAGGGCGTCTTCATCGTCTGTGGTAGCTTTAGGGCGGGGCGCGCGGGGTGCATCCTGAATGCGATCTTCATACTTGTAGGCTTGAATTATCCTGTTCACAGTCTTCAGGGGCCTATTAACTAAAGCGCCAATATACCGCTGGGAATAACCTTTCAGGGAAAGATCGACAATTGAGCGCCGTTCATCATCGGGAACCCTAGCCATAATACGATCTGGCGACAGAATGAACGGCTGCGAAAGATGTTTGGTTGTTTTATATACGGCGTTGCATGCACAACAACTTTGAAGGGAACGAATAGACACGCCCCCATAGATATACAAGTTTTTTTGTCTTGTTCTGTTCAAGCACAGATGTTTAAAGAAATCTTAAAATGCAGGATGCATGGGCTTAGAAAACAAAAATGCGGATAGCAGACGACGAACAAGTGCATTCATGACGTCATGCGCGCGGTGGAACAATTATTTCGCGGAAGGCGTGATGCGCATGCGCAATGTTTCCAGTGATGACCGTAACGGGGCGCTGACAGTGCCGTCGGCCACGCGCTCGCGTGTTCACCCTAACAGTGCTCACCGCTGTACGTGCGGTCTATCGCTTCAACGGAAACTGAGCGGCGAATGCACGGCGTATAAAGGTCAGAGCCGTGTGGAGATAAGAGACCATGCGGGCGAGGGAGCGACGAGCGCGGTTGTTGGCAGAGTAGAAGTGCGCCCCCCCCCCCCCCCCCCCGCGCTCCCTCCGGCGCTGGCTTCCCGCTTCCTTGCTTGCGCGTGGGTGATTGAGTGCGTTCGCTCTCCGTGATAGCGCGCGTCCCGCACGCTTCCGCTCCGGCATACGGTGCGCGGCGAAGATTTTATCTATAGGGAACCTCACGGCGACGGCAGAAATCCGGTAGAAGTGTCCATATAATTGCTATCGCAATAAAAGCGCCCGTGTCCCGTGCATTGTTAAACGTCGTCAAAATTAATCCGGTGTCCCCCACTACGGCGTGCCTCATAATGAAATCGTGATTTTAGCCCTTCAAAACCCAGAATTCAATTCAATTTTTTTTCTCTTCTATTTTTAATTGATCAGGTTATGGCACTAGTGGCCTCAGTGGTGCTGGCGGTGTCGGCGGCGTCGGTGGCGTTGGCGGCCTTGGTGGCGTTGGCGGCCTTGGCGGCGTTGGGGGATCATCGTCGGGTACTTCGGGTGGTACAGGTGAGTGCGGATGCCGCACCTTTATGAAAGCGCATGTATCTGGCATGTTCTTATGAATGTTACTGCCAACCTTACGTGCCTATGTGCAAGTGAAAGTTCGTACCTAAGGATTGAATTTAGCGTCATTGCCAAAGATTCCAAAATCTTATTGTCTTTCTCTTCGTTCGTCACACTAAGCACGACGTATTTTTCTCCGTGTCACAGTGCACGTCCTCAAAGAAGCGCCATTGCAGATTCTCGTACCTCCCAAGAAATATCACCACTGTCCATGCTTCTGTCGCTGAATTTCATCAGTCAAGATCAAGCTGGGTAGTTTGGCCGGGCGAGTCGGAGCGCATTGGCCGCGCGTCCGGTTATGTTGGCGGCGCCAGTACGTCGAACCATCGGTTGAACTATAGCCGCTGCTGTTCTCGCCAACGTGATATAACGTGTGCGCGCGTTGACGCTAAACCGGACTATAATTGCCGGCATGAAGCTAAATTCGCTCGCAGCTGCTGCTGCGATGGCTCACTCCAGTGTTTCGACAGCGAGTTTCCGCGGGCATCGAGTGAGATGCGCTCAGTTTGCTTGTGCGCGCGTGACACCATGCTTGCTAATTTAGTTAGTGTGCCTATGTTTGCAAGTTTATACAACCGATAAAACTACTATCTTTACTTCTTATAGCTGTCCACTAATGTGCTATCGCAATCGATGCTTCGCCTTTCGGGTGAAACTGCTACTTTTTTTAAGGCCACTGGTAAGTTGGAGTGCCAGTCGTGTGGGCTGAGACCCATTTCACTCGGTTTACATGGCAACAAGGAACACTCCTAGCAACCTAGTTTGCTGAGACGATGGCGTGCCCTCTTGCAGTATTCACTTCTTTAAGTTTGAAGGGGCGACGATGTACAAAGGATTAATGTTGATAGGAATGTTTTTCGCACCTAGCTGTCGATACTTTCTCCAACCCACACTATGCGAAACGCGTTTCGTTTAGTGTGTCGCACGGATTCCAATGAACCCTAAGCTTCAACTGACAAAAATTTTGTCACTACTATATTTACAGCTGCTTCAACCTTTTCTTTTTCCGGTTACAGGTTCTGGCCACGGTTCCCTCAGCGGCAGCGGTATTGCAGGTCGCCCGTTCCAGTCAGGCAGTTCAAGTGAGTCTGGTTGCGACATACCAGTATATATATATGCCACCGTTGGCGGTATCATGGAGGGCAAAGAGGATTGCCCTTACAAGTTTGTTTAAACCAGTAATCTTAAATCATAATGCTGTACAATCATCAAGATGTGTGCAGGAGTTTCTACAAACATTTCTGGTTTTAGGTTTAAGTCCACGCCCAGAACCAGAATGGCGATTGGATTGCCCAAAGGCCAAGCCAGCTCGTTCTAAGAGGTATCTAGTCAGAAGAAGTATCAATTCTACGCCTCGCAGGAATGCCCAAAATCTTCATTGCTTGCAATTTGACACAACAGGCGCGTGTCTCCTCTTGGTGCCCCTATGGACACGTTACGCTGCACATATTCATCCATTTGCGCCTGCAAGAGTCCCCCGATTTTCCACTGTTGTGCCACTCCGAGCGTTTCCAAATTTCAACCTTGCTTTCAATAGCAGACTAGCGCATGTCAGAGAAGCAAGGCCCCAATAACTAGCATCCAAGCACCGATTTACGACTGATATTTGGTTCCGTCATCCTGCTGCGACAAATACGACGATCACTTGTCCCATGGTTCAACCTATGACACCACATGTGAGCCTCCCAGCTTCGGCCCCGCAATGATATAAACTGAGGTGAACACCCTCACCTACGAATAAATTCAGTTGTGTTTGCACCCGGTCACTTTGCAGCAGAAGCGGTTACTCTCGTGGCCTCCCACACACTTCCGCTTTACAGAAACTGCATTATCGGCCGACATGGCTCAACAAAGGACTCCACACATAAAACGAATCAATGTATAAATACAGCCATCTGACAAATGCACCGAAATGACAAATCGCAGCGAAATGACAAATGGATCGTGAATATCCGAACTGAAACAAAATATGCAGTAAAGCGGATGCATCCTGGTAAAAAACAAAAACAAATTATTTCCCAAGACATGTGTGTCTAAGCGAATTTTTTGCTTTGCCTTTTTCGCACTTTGACTGTCTTCGATGAGGGCACTCGATCTTGAAGATCCAAGGTGCGGATCGTGGGCTGTCGCTCGAGATCTTTGTGGCCTCTGAAGGATAGGATGCTATGGTCGGTGGTAGCCTGTGTCGCGTTTCTCCACCACCTCGGCAGACGTTGGCGAGCCGAGCAATTGCCAGTGAAATCCGCTGCGCGTCTCTTGTCCAGATGGGTCAAGACGTTCTCTCCTTTCACAGGTAGTACACAGTTCAATGCCACATAATTACAAATACATTTTCGACTATTTCACTGCTCCTATTAGACTCAGCGGCCGAAGCTTCTGTGGCATCCAACATTGGCTGATGAATGAACTAGTCCTAATTCCTTTCATGCGAAATGATCAAATGGTCCACTATTCGGCAAAGCAGGCAACAGTAGCAGCGAAACATCACCTACACTCCCATTGGCTACGACGCCACGTCACGAGCACGTCACGTCACGAGCGTGCCTCGCCGCAGCAGAGTGGGTCAAACTGTACATCTGCTGCCCCGCTTGCACGCCAGGTGTTTCGTGAGGGCAGAGGGCATCGCCGCGACGCCACGTCACTCTCCTCGCTCTCGAAAGCCGTCGCGCGGTCCGTATCTCTCTGTCTCCCCCCCCCCCCCCCCCCCCCCGGGCTTGGATGCAGCGTGCACCTGCAGCCTTGTTGGCCGCTGCTGCTGCTTCTGTCTCTCGTCGCACAGAACGTCAGTGGCATTCGTCGTTTGGCCCACACGCTGCTGCTGCTTGCTGACTCGGGCAGCACGTACGGCTATATTACATTACTCCCCGCACATTACATACCTCGAAGGACCGCACTGCGGCGTTCAATTGGACATTAATGCTTTCATAATCGCAACTCTTAAGAAGTGAGTACGTAGTTACCAGCGGACTTTTTATTTCAACTTTAGCCAATGGTATCGCTGGCGGACATAGAGGACTGCCGGTTACTGGAGGTTTTAATGAGTTTAACTATATCCCAAGAATTTTTCCGGCGCCTCAATGGGCATACCTAGAATTCGCTCTATATACAAACTCTTGTGGTAGAAATTAAAGTTCGCAATGCGAAATTAACTTCAACACAATAAAACTTGCAAAGATGAAACATCAGGCTTTTCTTTGTTATCGTTTATCAAATTGTGAAACTGACATTTTAAACATGAAAGCGTTTTATGCCGGGGTCGACGATCAACTTCCTGTAACGGACCTTCTTCTTTCTGGGGTTTTACGTGCCAAAACCAGTTCTGATTATGAGGCACGCCGTAGTGGAGGGCTCCGGATTAATTTTGACCAGCTGGGGTTCTTTAACGTGCACAACAACGCAAGCACACGGGCGTTTTTGCAGTTCGCCTCCATCGAAATGCGGCCGCCCCGGCCGGGATTCGATCCCGCTACCTCGTGCTCAGCAGCGCAACGCCTTAGCTGACTGAGCCACCCCGGCGGGTCCCTGTAACGGATGTGACGTTCATCTCCAACGAGTAAAATACGTTTTCTTGACAAGGATGGGGCCACCATCTAGAAGCGGTAAAGCGAAGTACTGCATCGTGACACTAACGAGTGCCGATATGGAGCGCTTTGGTAGTCACAGCGCGGCGGAGGCTCCAACGCCGTATAGCCCAGTGTTGGCAGTTTCAGCATAGGGTTTGCATTTCACGTCGGATTAGGCTGGCACGCCTCATTGCCTGCGCAGTACAGCTTCAGCATATATCAGCAGTGCTTACACGCAGCCTACTGCTTTGCTTGCGATGGTACCAACCAAGAAAACTGCTGCGCTAAGCGGCGCAGAAAGGCAACGGCGTCGACGGGTGAATCTTCCTTTGGTCCGGCGAAAGACACGCCAGCGTGAAGCAGAACGCCTTCGCGCGCTTGCACCGCACGCTGCGAGCTCTGCCACTTGCATTCCTGAAGTTGAGTGTGACGCCACTAAGCTGGCTACCCAAGACACTACGCAGTCGGTACAAAATATTCGTACCGTCGCCGAAGCGACTCGGCAGCTGGACGCCACTTGCCAACAGGACGCTGCGTGCCAAGCAAACCTGTAACACCGTTGAAGGCCCGCAAATAGCAAGCCTTTCACAGCAGCGGACCGTGATTTCACGAGGAAAACATGCAACAGCTTCTGGGAAGAGACGTTTCATTTTCGTGTTCTACTAATTCATATGAAAGAGGGATCAACCATCTTTTTTTTTTTATTCAAGCACAGAAGTCGCTGTTTTCAGCTAACGCAGCCACTTCTGCGATAAAACAATGCGCTAGCGCCACTCTTCCACATTTTGCTTCTTATTGCTCTAGAATAAAGGTATCACTGCAAAGGCTCTGAAATTTTAATGCCGAGTGAGTGCTCGGAAATATCTCTGAACGAACTTACTCCAACGTGTGCCATACATGCAGCTACCAAACCATTCCCGTTTTTTGGCACTGGGATATGTTGGCTCTGCAGGAGGAGCCTTTGGATCCCCACGTGGCTGATGTCAGTCAGGCTGCCCCTCTTTAAACAAACCGAATAACTACTACAAGCTTATGCACATGATCACGCTGCTGTAAATCGAAGCTTGTACTCTGAGATTAATTACAACACTATCGTTTTTGGTGGAGGTAAATTAAAATATCTTTTATCATTCTTTAAGCTGTTTATGCCAGAGTTCTTGCACATGCAGACTCTACATTAAACTGATCCGGCCTATTTTGTTGTCCATCGTCTCGAGCACGGTTCCTGCAGCCAGTAGTTCTGTGTATTGATTTTAAAGCTCACTCGCCCGGAGACTGGAGTCCTTTAAGCAGATGAGTATGCTGTACATACAGAAAAGGCACACAAAAAACACAGACACAGCGCTGACTTTCAACAATAATTCAATTATTATTGAAAGTCAGCGCTGTGTCTGTGTTTTCTCTGTGTGCCTCTCCTGTCTTCGTCGGTTCCGCGCTGTAGGCATCTACAATGTACAACCAACAAGCCCAACTGGTTGCTCTACTCGATGAGTATGTCTTTAGCTACTCCATCTTCCATGGCACTTTAGTGCTCCTCACACGTCCTCACCTTCATGCTTTATTATGTGGAATATATGCAGCAGACAAACAGCTTGTTTTTCTTTTTCAGGCTATGGTAGCTCTGCTGGAGGAATCTCCGGTTCAGGTGAGTGGGACGGCCACCCCTTACAGAAACTGAACATAGACGCGCGAGGTCTTAATTAACATAGATTTAAAAATTAGGCGCTTCATTAGTCGTGTGAATTTCAGCTCATACACTGAAATAATGTTAGCACTAATATTTCACATGCGAGGAAATAAGAATGACACAGCACGCAAAACAAAAGAGTTAAGCGAAAGCGGTGTGTTATCTATGCCATGTCTTGTACATCTTTAGCTCGGCTTCAATAGGCTAATCAAGATGTGCCAATTTGGTAAATCCACGACGTTGCTTCAAATTAAGCTGTTATTTTTTCTTAACATTAAGCTAGCGGTGCACATGGCAGTTACAACTGAGGTGGATACCTGGTTATTCTTCACGGATTTTTTCTACTTTAGGAGCATGCAATCAGTTTGATAATATGTCGAGCTTATTTTATTCGCCTGTGCACATTTCCTAAGCAATATTTACGTTGTACCTGTTATAAGAAGGTTCTAGCTTGATAAGTGGGCTTATCACAAACCACTGCCGTATTAGATCGGACGAAATGACCCCATAATAGCCACGTTCTAACTAAATACGCTAAAACAACTTCAAAAGATTGCGTACTATACGGAACAAAAGAAGCCGGTCTGCCAACGCTAAAGCGAAATGTGTTTAGCCAGCAGGTGGCCGAAATTGACACCCGAAAATTGAACCTATGAGCAAGAGATCAAGCAAACCACCGGGGACACTTCCGAATATCACAGGGCGCAGGAAACGTCAGCAGTAGCGCTCATGCATATTCTAAGAATGTTCTAGGTGAAAAGTTAGACTAAGAAAAAGTGCTACAGAGTGCCACGTCAGCTCTTCTTGTGTTCAGTTCTTCTCTTCGCGCATCAAGAGGAAGTGTCACTAACAGAAAGTTAGTTGAACGGCGATGCACGGAAGGTCTGTGCTTCGCTTGTAATATTTTCTGCAAATAACATTGACCCAAACATTGCGATCGTACAGGGCGTAGTAACCTAAGCATGGAAAAATAGAACAAAACATTACCTAGGTTGTTAAAAAGACTGTCTTGGGTCCCCGTATGATGCGTCCTTCCATGCTGTGGCGAATTTTATGGCGCTGTTTGGACGCTCTTCCCCGCATTATTGGATTATTCAGTGTAACATAAAGCACGCTCTAGCTTCACATGCTTTTCGTTTGATAGAAAAAAAGACGAGGACGTTTATAATCTTCATAAGGGAACACAAAATATGGAATGTCTTCTTCCGTGTCGGCAAGCAGCATAAATCATTTCATTGTTTTCAACAGAAGATGCTCCATCGCGTGTAGGACTCAAGAAAACTGTTGGACCCAAGAAGAGAGTGACAGCCTATGCTTCGCTCATCTAAAAATTGGAAACTTCCGTCGTATCAGACGAAGTAGCATAATTTTGCCGCGTATTGTTCTCGATAATGTACAGGCCGTGTAGTTGTCGAGCAGAACTCTGCGTCCTCAACAACGCATATCGACTCATTTATAATTTATTTAGCGCTGTGACATCGTTCTACAATTCTGACGCTTGCCGTCATAGCTGATTTATTGTTCTTGTGCATTTAGTTTAACTCTGCGCTTTCATAGAACCTGCTGCACCAGTGTTGTACTACTGCCGGTCATATCAGGTAGCTCAGCTATTTGTTGTGCCGGCCTGCCACCTATTCTTGTGAACAAAGCCTGCTACTGTGACAGAATAAATTATGCTTTAAGTACAAGATATTCCTGGATGCGCTTAACAACCTTAAATAAAAGAACTTATACCATCACAGTATCCGAAAACTAGGAAACTGAAATATTCTTTTTTCATACTTTTTTTTTTCAACGTGTGCACTTCTTAGAATCCATTTCATCAGGAACTATATAAAATCAGGAGCTCTATAAAATCGCATGTACCTGGCATTTTCTTGTGTATGTTACTCCGAAACTTAAGCGCCTATATGCAACTGAAAATTAGTAACCCAATGATTACATTTAGCATCGTTACGCAACACACCAAAACCTTGTTTTCTTTCTCATCGTTGGTCATTCTAAACATGCCATCGTTTTCTGCGTGCCACAACGCACGTCCTTAAGAAGCGCCATTTCATATTCTTTTACCACTCAATAACTGTCACCCCCCTCCCCGCTTTTGTCGCTGAATTTCATAGTAAAGATCAAACTTAGTAGTTTGGCTGAGGAATAGTTCAGTTTCGACCAGCTGGTGCGAGTTACTTCAAATTTGACCTGTGCAAGTAAACTAGGACTCGACGAACACATATACACAGTATGTGCGCTCGTCCTGCGTATGTGTGCTTCTTGCGTCCGCGTTTAAATGCGCTGGTTATGTTTGCAGTAAGTTTACAGACTTATTTTCATGTGATCACCATATTTGCCCGACTCAAACAATTTTTTTTTTTTTGCTTCCTGTGAGAGTCGGTACCCTAAACATATATTTCACATGCGTTCATTACAGCTTCTGTCTTTTTTTTCTGTTAAGGTTTTGGCACCGGGGGTTCTGCCGGCGCTGGTGGATCAGGGTTGGGTGTTTCTGGTGGTCCAGGTGAGTAGATCTAGCGCCGCTTTAAATATTGCAACAATAATGGTGACATGTTTCTGGGAATATAGGTGCGAAATCTACCTAGACTGGTATCAGGTAGAACTATTCCAATCTGTTTTTGTTCTTTTATTCCATATCCGATATTAGCCCTCATCTGATAGGACAGAATGGTTCGGATCTAGCCCATATGGGCGGGTGCCATTCTCACATGGGCTGGACCCGAACCATTCTGACCTATCACGGAGGGCTAATGGCGGATTTGGAATAAAAACAGATGGGAACAGTTTTACGTTATACCAGCCCTAGTTCATTATTCTTCATGTGAATACGACAACAGAAAGTGTTAAGTTAATCTTAGCACAATTGTCAAAATACTCATCTCCAGCTTGTTTTATGAGCAACGTAGAACGAGGGCCTCTCCGAGTAACGAGCAAGTAGCCTTCTGTTGCGTCAGAACTATACCCCAGAATTAGATTCGGGAAGGGCTTCGGGGCTACAATGGCAGTCATTTTGAAATATTTCGAATAACTAATTGCTTGCGCGTGTGAATCAATCAGTTCACTGACAATGGTATCATGTATATGTAGTGCATGTAACATATCCACGTATACGTAAGTTGTTGCTGAAAAGTATATCACCGCGACTGTAAATTCGGAAGTTGTCAAGCCTCCCTCACAGCTTACCCAACTCCCTCCCCTGGGAACGCTCGACGGTATCTAGCATCGCCACAGCGCAGCCAGCGCGTGGCCTCGGAGATGCACGGCGCGCCGGTTCGTGGGGCCGCTGAGAAACGCGTCATGCAGCAATCGGGCTCCTCTCTCGCGCTTCGTTAAGGACACGCTGCGCCACCTGGTTGCGCCGTCGAGAAATCCGCGCTTTGCCTCCGAGACGAGAAGCGTGGCTCACTGGTGCCTGCCAACGCTGAGAACTGTTCACCTCTATTTCCGCACACTTAGTGGCAGATACCTAGTGATCCGAGTTGGCGAGAAGTTCATTGAACAGGGGCACATACCCATTGCTTTCATAACGCACCTCGCGAAAGCCTTTGCATGAAATGCGTTCATTGAAAAGTGGCATATACCCAGCGCATTTGTGGCACAGCTTACTAAAGCGTCGGGTTACTGTGCTGGGGATACCGTGTGACCTGGGTTTCATTCCGCCCAGCATCGGATTGACTTAAAGATTCTTCCTTGCTACGATAGAGCAAGACACACCTACTGAAACGTACCCAGCGTACATGTAGATGTGACGGTGTGGTAGGAGCATGTTATGCGGCTTGACACACGTACAATGAGGCAGTTAGACTAGTCACTTCGCACGTTCTTCTTTGACTACAGTCCGGTGTGTTAACTGCAAGGATGCTAGGGGCGACATTCAAGAGCCAGACATTTTTGTGCATACAGCAAGTGCTCAGGTAGAACTTATACGCCCGAAACAGCTGTCTGCGTGTATATCGGCGAATGATCAATATCTACATCCCGCAACATGGTGTCCAACATTCAAAATGTCAAATGACTTGCAAAGTGCTTGTATAATTGCATTTA
>NC_051160.1:24885519-24927942 GCF_013339745.2 Dermacentor silvarum | reverse complement strand
GACAGGCGCCAAGGTTGTTGCGAAAGAAGGCGACGGTTAACCGGCATTGCGCCTAACAACCCGGGAGGACCACCTCAAGGACTACTGGTTGCGTTTCGGGGCGGTTTGAGGGAAACGAGGAAACCTTTTGCCCTGCAAACGTGTGAAGGCAACCAAGCCGCCCTTCCGACGACGATTCGTTGCGTTTGGGGACGTCTTCTGGGAAACAATGTATCAATAAATCTGTATTGCTCACTCGTTATTTGCTTTTATTCTTAGTAGTTAGGATGACGATGAGGGTTCCTCTTTTCTTGTCTTCATACCCCAGCAGGTGTGAAGGTATTCATGCAGACTGCAGGATCATTCCTCTGGAAAGTTGAAAAATACCAGTCATATCAAAACAGTCATATCTTCCACAGGATCATTACTCCCCATTTTCAGTATCACTTGTTTTCTTTCCTCCTTTTTCACAAGTTCAAACCTTTGTACCTGAATGTTCAACACGTTGGTCGCTCGTAAAATGCAGCCAGCTAAGCGTGCGTACGTGTGCGTATGAGAGCAGGAGCGAGAGAGAGAGAGAGAAAGAGAAAGGTGCGGTGAAAAAAAAACGTTTATTTGTTTCTATTGTTTTTCTTTTATTTCTCCATTGTAGCCATTATAGCAGCTAGGGGTGCAGTTCTCAAAACAAGGCATGAGCAAAATCGCTTTCGCATGGAACAAATATTCATTTAAAACACAGAAACAACATCCCAAGCAACGGAATGCTCCGAATTATTTTATTGACTGTAAAAAAAAGATTAATATCGAAAGGCATCACTCTTCAAAGGAACCCCACAGGGTCTTTCAACATATCTCGTCTTTTAGAGACATAAATGGGTGGCATAAAATAACACTCGCTATCATTGCCGCTTTTACGATACATAAAAGAAAAAATTACATAGCAGTTTGACTGATTTCTAATTTGTACCAATTTTTTATGACTATCGGTCTTACCTAGCCTCCTGCCATAATTACCAAGGAAAAACACGGCACTATCATATTCTGCGCGTATTTTGTCTACGAAATCAGCGGTGTGGATCCAAGCAAGCTCTCATATAATCGCGCATGCGGATGTGGATGAAATATCACCATCATCATCATCATATTCATTATCATCATCATCAACCTGTATTTATGTCCACTGCAAGGCGAAGGCCTCTTCCTGCAGTCTCCAATTACCCCTGTCTTGCGCTAGCTGATTCCAATTTGTGCCTGCAAATTTCCTAACTTCATCACCCCACCTAGTTTTATGCCGTCCTCGACTGCGCTTTTCTTCTCTTGGTATCCATTCTGTAACTCTAATGGACCGCCGGTTACCCGTCCTACGCATTACATGCCCTGTCCAGCTCCATTTTTCCTCTTAATGTCAAGTAGAATATCGGCTATCCCCGTTTGCTCTCTGATCGACACCACCCTCTTCCTGTCTCTTAACGTTAGTCCTAAGATTTTTCGTTCCATCGCTCTTTGTGCGCTCCTTAACTTGTTCTCGAGATTCTTTGTTGAACTCCAAGTTTCTGCCCCATATGTTATCACCGGTAGAATGCAATGATTGTACACTTTTCTTTTCAATGACAGTGGTAAGCTCCTAGTCAGGATTTGGCCATGCCTGCCGTATGAACTCCAAACTAATTTTATTCTTCTGTAAATTTCCTTCTCATGGTCAGGGTCCCCCGTGAGTAATTGACCTAGATAAACGTACTCCTTTACAGACTCTAGAGACTGATTGGCGATCCTGAATTCATGTTCGCTTGTCAGGCTATTCAACATTACCTTTGTCTTCTGCATATTAGTCTTCAACACCACTCTTACACTTTCTCGGTTAAGGTCCTCAATCATTTGTTGTAATTTGTCCCCATTGTCATCTGCAAGCCGAAGATTGCTGAGATATTCACCGTTGATCCTCACTCCTAAGCCTTCCCAGTCTAAGAGCTTTAATATACTTCTTCTAAGCATGCAGTAAATAGCATTAGAGAGATTGTGTATCCTTGCCTGACCCCTTTCTTCATAGGTAACTTTCTACTTTTGTTGTGCAGAACCAAGGTAGCTGTGGAATCCTTGAAGATATTTTAATCACGTATGCCTCATGTACGCCTTGATTACGCAATGACTCTATGACTGCTGGTATCTTTACTGAATCAAATGCCTTTTTCATAATCTATGAAATCCATATAGAGAGGTTGATTATACTCCGCATATTTCTCAATTACCTGATTTACGACATGGATATGATCCATTGTACAATATCCCTTCCTGAAGCCAACCTGTTCTATTGTTTGACTGAAGTCAAGTGTTGCCCTGATTCTATTTGAAATTAGCTTGTTGAATATTTTATATAGTGCTGAAAGCAAGCTCATGTGTCTATAATTGTTCAATTCTTTAATGTCTCCCTTCGTATTGATTAGTACAATGTTGGCGTTCTTCCAGCTCTCTGGTCTTAAAGTCGTGAGGAATGACGTATAAAGGGCCGCAATCTTTTCAAGTATGATATCTCCTCCATCTTTGATTAAATCGACTGTTATTCCATCTTCTCCCGCAGAATTCCCCTAGCCATGTCTTTCAAGGCCCTTCTAACTTCATCGCTAGTTAAAGAAGGCGCCTCTGTATCCTGTTCATCACTACTTCGAATGAAAGTAGCTTGGCTGCTCTGGGAACTGTACAGATCAATCTTCCGCTGCTTTTACTATGTCATCGAAATTGCTGATGATATTACCCTGCTGATCTTCCAGTGCATACATTTTGCCTTGTCCTATGCCTAGTTTTCTTCTCACTGATTTCATGCTGCGTCCATATTTGACTGCTTCCTCAATCTTTTCCACGTTATATTTTTGAATATCCCTTACTTTCTTCTTGTTTATCAGTTTTGACAGTTCAGCGAATTCTATCTGATCTCTCGAGTTTGCCAGGATGAAATATAACTGTTGCTAAATGTTCTTTATTAACCGAACTGTCTCGTTGTTTAGCACGGCTGACGTGCTCACTCTTATCTCAGATCAATATGGAAATACGCCCAGATCCTACTACATTAGCTAGAACAACATTCTCCATTTTGTGACTATCGATATCATGTGAGCGCTTCGTCACAAAGGCGCCGTGCGCACTTTGCCACATTCAGTGACATCTTACATTTATTGCACCATAAGGCATTGAAATAATGTTTAGGAGTGTGATGATGTGGATAGTGGCGTGTGGCGGTGCCAAGACAAAGTGCGTGACAAGCCAGCTTGAAGTGATGGTGATGTATGGCAGCACCAAGAAGAGGATAGGTGATAATGATAATAGAAGAAGACCACCACGTTCCATGAACAAAGAAGTGGCACGAGAGCACGCAGAGCGTGAGAGCGAGCGGCAGCCTCGAACGCAAGCTCGCAAAACGGCGGCTCCAGGCTCGGGTACCGGCGACCGGGTGTCCAGCTACCGTGCGCACCTGGTCGGAGATCCAGCTCGTGGCTGGGCTTTCCTGCGCACCAGCGGCCTGCTGTTCTAGCGGCCTGGTGCAGTGCTTCCTGCTGGGACCGGGACGCCTGAGCTACCACCCTGCTGAGCGAGCCCGACGACTGGCGACCGGGTGTCCTGCTACCGTGCGGACCTGGTCGTAGATCCGGCTCGTGGCTCTACTCTCCTCTACACCAGCGGCCTGCTGTTCTAGCGGCCTGGTGCAGTGCTTCCTGCTGGCCACCGGGACGCCTGAGCTACCAGCCTGCTGAGCGAGCCCGAGGACTGGCGACCGGGTGTCCTGCTACCGTGCGGACCTGGTCGTAGATCCGGCTCGTGGCTCTACTCTCCTCTACACCAGCGGCCTGCTGTTCTAGCGGCCTGGTGCAGTGCTTCCTGCTGGCCACCGGGACGCCTGAGCTACCAGCCTGCTGAGCGAGCCCGACGACTGGCGACCGGGTGTCCTGCTAGCGTGCGGACCTGGTCGTAGATCCGGCTCGTGGCTCTACTCTCCTCTACACCAGCGGCCTGCTGTTCTAGCGGCCTGGTGCAGTGCTTCCTGCTGGCCACCGGGACGCCTGAGCTACCAGCCTGCTGAGCGAGCCCGAGGACTGGCGACCGGGCGTTCTGCTACCGTGCGGACCTGGTCGTGGATCCCGCTCGTGGCTCTGCTCTCCTGTGTACCAGCGGCCTGCTGTGATAGCGGCCTGGTGCAGTGCTTCCTGCTGGCCACCGGGGCGCCTGAGCTACCTGTCCGCCGACCGAGCGTGGCGTTTTAGCAGCCGAGGCGTTGCAGGTCAGGCATTACTGGCCAGTACAGCAGTGGCCTGGTGCTCTACCGGCCTGCTGTTTCTCCTGCTTCCACGTCGCGACAAGGAGCGGCGTGGTGCGACAATGTGCGGCGCGACAGCAGCGACGTAGCCACAACAGCGCTCTACCGTCACAACCACCGTCACGGGCACCGCAACGACGATGAATACGGGCGAGTGCTAGGCACGTGCTTTATATGGAAGGACAACTTCCGAACTATAGCCACGTACATGTGTATGTAAATCATCTGTATCGTGTTAGCGTGTCAGTTTAAAGTCTGTGTTTCGTGTACCAAGCTCTCGTCTGCCGTGTCATTATTAAAGGATCCTGGGCCCAACTGGAAACCGGCGAGTTTGTCGTTGTTTCCTCATCACAATCTGGCGAGCTTGCCAGGATCGGCCAGTAATATCCCAAACGCGGAGACCGGCATTCGGGTGTATACACGCAGCACTAGACGTCCGATATGTATTTTAACAAGTTAGCCGCCACTGCAGCACAGCTAGGCTTCTTCCATTAGGTCTTCTTCCATTATCATCATCACCAATCCTCTTCTTGGTGCTGCCATACATCACCATCACTTCAAGCTGGCTTGTCACGCACTTTGTCTTGGCAGCGCCACACGCCACTATCCACATCATCACAAGGAGCTTGTTTATCCGAGCCATTGTAGATAACTATATATATTATGCAGTCATCAGGAACAATTTGAAATGGCGATGTAATACCGGAACTGATATATGTATTATGACGTAAAAAATGACAACGGAGGAAAAGAAATGACGGCGCAGATATATCTATGCCAACATCCTAGGCGCCGCTTCGATTCGCTACCGTTCCTGGGAAATCTGCCACCTTCGTGAGCTACCGTTGGGTATATATATATATATATATATATATATATATATATATATATATATATATATATATATACGGGTGCATGAACGCACACCATCTTCCATACTACACGATGTCTCTGACAGACAGACAAAGAACATTACGTATGTGAATAAATATTTCCGGGACAAATAATAGTTAATATTAGCCATCTACAAAGGCACTGCACCGGCGCCATCGTTTTTCTTGAGCGTTCGTAAATGCCCGGCAAAAGTAACCAACGAGAGGAAATGTCATATGTCAAAACATAACTCGCGATTTCCTTAAAAGCGCCGCAGTAGCAGTGGAGCCACTTAATTAGCTTAATTAGCCCAGGTACAAGCAGATCGCGTTCTTTTATCCAGATGTACTGTACCTCGGAGAAAGAAAGCACAAACGCAAGCACAAATACACTATTTCGTGGATTCTGTAGGGTCCTGCGCAGCATAAACGTTTCGTTGCCAATTTAATTTCACAGCCACCAGAGCACAGACTGATTTTGCCGTTGCACTCACCATTTTTTCCTTGCTGATTGTTCATCACAGTCGATGCTATATCGGACGCTATAGAGACATAAAAAGTGGGTCTGTTAAAAACATTGCGGTTGCAATACACAGCACGTTCAATCAATCTTCCACGCAGTTGGCAACCATTTTTACTACTTAATGTCATATCACCCATAATCTATCATGTTATCAAGTTCAGTTCTACCAGCGATCGTAATTATTATGGTGCTATCGAGTTCTGTTATGTAAAAATTACTATTCGCAAGCCCATAAAATGTAGCACACGAAAGAGGATGCTCATTTAGCTGAGACGGAAAGCAACAACATAGCAGTGTGCGGTCGGAAGCAAATTTCCCTGCTGAAACACTGTGCTGTAAAGTTATCTGCATCTGCTATAAATGACAATAAAGTTTCCCTTCGTTAGAATGGATAGCTATACTCACCCGAACTTCCCAGGCCGCCCACAGCGCTTGCTGCAGTCATCGCGACGAGTGCACGGTCTCCGCCCCCTAAAAAACGTATATAAACAAACATTATCAAACCTTGGTAGCTTGGAAATGCCCTATAGTCTAGGCTCAACAGTGATCAAAGTGTTGAAAAAATCCCGTAATTACCGAAGGAGTACATTTTGCCCAGTGCAGATGCACCCTACATTCGGTCAACTTCAGAAGAAGGAAAACCGAGGGGCTCGATTTTGTTAATTAATCATAACCACATAAAGCCAACAGACAACGAAGCCAAGGAAAGCATCGGGGAAATTAAGTGTAGTTGAAATTGCAATGTAGAAAATAATGAAGAAAAGGGAAATGAAAGGTGGACGAAAAGATAACTTGGCTCCCGCCGGCGACAACTTACATTTTCGTGCACTTTTATTTCCCTTTTCTTCGTTATTGTCTACATTCCAATTTCAACTACACTTCAGTGGAGGGGGGGGGGGGGGGGGGGGGCTCAGAAGGCCCCCTTCATTTGTATATATATATATATATATATATATATATTAAAAGAAGTGCAGGGGCACGTACAAACGCAAAAACATTTAATTTCGACGTTTCGGCCGGGGTCCGGCCTTCATCAAGATTGCGATTGCACGCACACAGAGCTAAATTATTACATTTTCTGTGTAAAAAAAAATACAAACTGTGCCTGGTCTATGACCACAAGCACATGCACATTTAGTGACGTCATGCATACCAACACGTACATTTACTCATGTCAAACTCAACGGACACACGCGCGAGATAGAAACCAACCTGACTACAAACTTCGGGCGCAACTACAAACTACAACAAGAACGCAACTACAAACTTGGGCGTGCATACAGCGGCGAAAAATAGAGAGAGAGAGATAGACAGGTAATTTGTGAGTAATCCACACGTGAACAGGTGCACATTAAGTTGTGTGCATAAGGGTGGAACGACGCAGCCAATGGAATGGAGGGGATATGGGTCACATGGTAAGAAGGTGTATGCAGCTGCCCAGGAGAGTGTTTTAAAAACAATCCTACCTACAAAACCCCTACCATACACACACACACACACACACACACATATATATATATATATATATATATATATATATATATATCATAGGAAGCCAACACACAATGACACCAAGGACAACATAGGGGAAATCACTTGTACTCACTAATCCGAATAAAGAAAATGATTAACAGAAATTAAAGCGGATGAAAAAAAATCACAGCATATCCACGGGGTGAATGATGATGAGTGGGCGAAGCTCCGGAGGGAATCATCGGATCTCCCGCTTAAGGGTACGCTAGCACAAACGCGTTAGAAACGTGCAGTACTCTCTAGTAAGGGGGAGCGGCCACAGCGTCTTACGCAGCCATTTACACATGCCGGAACGTGCACCGCGTTTGCCGACGCCATCACATGACTGCTGAGAGAGTATACCCGGCGTATTCATAAACGCTCCTCGACTTGAACTTGACTTGCCACCGCCTTGGGCAGCGCGTTCGAAACGCGTTGAAGGTAAGGCGGAGAGGCCACAGCGTCTTACACCAGCTTCTTACACGGGCCGTCACGCGCTAGCACAAACGCGTTAGAAACGCGCTAGAAACGCGGCCTTTCGTTAATGTTGGGTATTTATTGCCATCGTGGTGCGTGCGTCTATGTGCGCTTCGTGGCGTAGTGGGCTAACGCCGCGCGCTCGAAAGCGAGGGGTCCCTGGTTCGATTCCGCGCTACGGACACAACTTCGGAATTTTTTTTCTCATTTTTCTCAGACTGGTTACCCACTACTACTACGACGACGGGGACGGAACGGGTGCCGCTATAAGGAGCTTCGCTCCTAAAAGAAGGCGACGTTTAGCTGCGGCACCAAGTGCCTATTTATATCAGAGGCTCCGGCAACAGTCACCAACGCCGCACGCATTTTGTGCGAACGCGGGCAAAACGCCGACGGCGTCGTCAACAGTGCTGTGTGTTGCCGGTGCTGCTGCATGTCCAAGTTTGTACAGCGGATAAAACTACTATCCTTACTCCGTATAGCTCTCTACTAAGTTGCTATCGCAATTGATGCTTCGCCTTTCGGGTGAAACTGCGACAACCTTTTTTCTCATTTTTCTCAGACTGGTTACACACTACTTCTACTATGACGGGGACGGAACGGGTGCCGCTATAAGGAGCTTCGCTCCTAAAACAACCGTCCGCAGGTGGGGAACGAACCCATGCCATCGCATTACGCGTGCGATGCTCTCACCATTGAGCTACCGCGGAGCCGTTTTCCCATCCACATTTTGGGGTACTTATGTTGTTTTAGGAGCGAAGCTCCTTATAGCGGCACCCGTTCCGTCCCCGTCGTCGTAGTAGTAGTGGGTAACCAGTCTGAGAAAAAAGTTGTCGCAGTTTCACCTGAAAGGCGAAGCATCAATTGCGATAGCAAATTTGTAGAGAGCTATACGGAGTAATGATAGTAGCTTTATCAGCTGTATAAACTTGGACACGCAGCAGCACCGGCAACACGCAGAACTGCTGTCGACGCCGTTGGCGTTTTGCCCGCGTTCGCACAAAATGCGTGCGGCGTTGGTGACTGTTGCCGGAGCCTCTGATATAAATAGGCACTTGGTGCCGCAGCTAAACGTCGCCTCCCTTCCCTCCCCCTCCCCCCCACGGCCTTTCGTGCGTCACAAGAAGGCGCGTTTGCTCTACATATATGGTGATTGTAAAGGAGGAAAGAGACGCCTACTTCTGCAGCCCTTAAGGGAGCACGGCACAGAACGCGCGTTTGTTCTCCGCCGTGCGTTCACTCCCCGTGAAAGCGCGCGTCCCTCGCGCCCTTCCACTCGCACATACAGCGTTCGGCGGCGCGCGGCGACGACTTCATCTCCATTGACGTCATACGGAACCTCACGGCGACGGCGACGGCGACGGCAACGGCGACGGCGACGCCGATGGCAGAAATCTGCTTTGGAGTGTCCATATAATTGCTATCGCAATAAAATGAGAAAAAAAATTCCCAAGTTGTGTCCGTAGCGCGGAATCGAACCAGGGACCCCTCGGTTCCGAGCGCGCGGCGTTAGCCCACTACGCCACGAAGCGCACATAGACGCACGCACCACGATGGCAATAAATACCCAACATTAACGAAAGGCCGCGTTTCTAGCGCGTTTCTAACGCGTGAGGCTACGACTACGTAGGCCTCACGTACTAGTCATGTTGTGTTGTGCACATGCGCACTACGCAGAACGTAGCGATCCCAAGTAAGCAACGTACGCAGTAATGAAACTGTCTAATGAGGGGTGCCCGCAATGGTCATTCCACGCTAGAGGTCCAGCGACAACAATAGGGTCAGCGTAACCGTGAATCTCCTTGTACAGAGGGGCTGAGTAACAGCCTTGTGGCAAAGCTCGATCAACACACCGTGCCATCACAATTGTAGTTTATGTCGTATGAGATGAGGCAACGAAACCGCTAGCATGGGACACCTCGTCGTGTCATACACTGATCCTGACTGCATGAAGACGGTCTAACGGTTTTCGACAGACTTTGTCTATTGAAAAAAAAAAAGAAGAAACGACGTATTGATGAAATATGAAGCACATATGAGCGTTGCCCTGAATGAAAGCGCTGCTAAACTGATTTACGGTTACGTCAGTTACACGCACTGGAAAAAGACCTTTTTTTTCGTCAAGTCGCCGTTGCACTTGTTAGACCTTACAGCAGGAGTCTAGTTGTACTCACCCGAATGGCTTGGGTTATGCACATGTGGCTCACTGACGTGTGGTACATGATCTGAAATTATAAGTGCAATGTGCGTGATGTATTATATGCTGTGCTCACAAAACTTTGTTTTATCTCACCGCTATTCTTTTCATATTTCATTTCCCTTTACCCTTCACCAGTGCAAGGTAGCAAACCAGAATATTTACGGGTTAACCTCCCTGCCTTTCCCACCCCGGTTCTCTCTCTCTCTCTCACTTTCTCTGCATGTAATAGCCGTCGCACACTTTGTAGACAACAATATTCAATATTCTTGGGGGCCCGTCATTTCATTGTACACCTTTATGTATATTCATTTCAGATCATAGTACGACATTCCTTCATAATATAAACACTGTCTTGTAATTGCGCTTCCAAATCGAAATGGTCCACCCGCTTTTAATTTGTAATACTTAAACATTTTATCGTTATGTTATTGCGACAGAAATTATACTGCTACATGCATGTTGCGTGTTTCTTTTGGACTATGTGCGCGGGCGCCCCGACGAAGAAGAACTTCTAGTTCTCGAGCTGTCGGCTGAACTGGCCAGCTCTAAACCAAACCAACGCAAAGCTGCAGTTGTATTGCGAAGCTTGTATTGCCTCACTCGCATCGGTGCCGGTGTTGGCTTACGAAAAAAACCCAAGCCGCGCAAAAATAAAGATTGCTCGTCGGACTGGGGAATGGAGCCACCGACCTTCTGGTTGCGAGCCCACCACGTTAACCGATTCAGCCACTGTCTTTTTTTCTTACATGGTATTTTTTGCATGGAATGATTTGCAGATGACATTGTCCGATTCAGCAACAATGAGGACGAATTACAACAAATGATTGAGGACCTTAACCGAGAAAGTGTAGGAGTGGGGTTGAAGATGAATATGCAGTAGACAAACATAATGTTCAATAGCCTGGCAAAGGAACAAGAATTCAGGATTGCCAGCCAGCCTCTAGAGTGTGTAAATGAGTACGTTTATCTAGGTCAGTTACTCACAGGCGACCCTGATCATGAGAAAGAAATTTACAGATGAATAAAATTGGGTTGGAGTGCATACGGTAAGCATTGCCAAATCCTGACTGGGAGCTTACCACTGTCGTTTAAAAGAAAAGTGTACAATCATTGCATTCTACCGATGCTAACATATGGGGCAGAAATTTGGAGGTAAACAAAGACGCTCGAGAACAAGTTAAGGACCGTACAAAGAGCGATAGAACGAAAAAATGTAAGGCCTAACGTTAAGAGACAGGAAGAGATTGGTGTGGATCAGAGAGCAAACGGGGATAGCCGATATTCTAGTTGACATTAAGAGGAAAAAATGGAGCTGGGAAGGCCATGTAATGCGTAGGATGGATAACCGGTGGACTATTAGAGTTAGAAAATGGATGAGAAGGAAAGCGCAGTCGAGGACGGTAGAAAACTAGGTGGGGTGATGAAGTTAGGAAATTGTAGGCGCAAGTTAGAATCAGCTAGCGCAAGACAGGGGTAATTGGAGATCACAGGGAGAGGCCTTCGTCCTGCAGTGGACATAAATATAGGCTGATGATGATAATGGTGATGATAATTTATTGCAACATGTATATGCGAGTAAATACTATATGCGAAAGGCGTGGAAGCACTAGACAACACATCTCATATTCATGGCTTAGAAATGATCTACAATCTCGCTGAGCACACCATGCGCACACAAAAACTAGAAGTAGCTTTGAACTTAAAAAGGTGGCAACGACAAGCAACGTAACAAGAGGTGGTACCAGATAGGTTGAAACTCTGTCAAGTCACACATGTCCTTCAGGTGACCTATCATTTAAGTGTGGGGAACTTTCGACAAAACAACAGGTTGAGCGTTTCGGTCCAACATGCGTGTCTTTCATAAGCTATGTAGTCCAATTAAGAAAACCATATAAAAAGGCACGTCTTCCCCGTAGGGTGCAAACAATTATCGGATGGTATATGGTGATTCAAAATGAAGTCTATCTTGAGAGTTCTTAGGAGCACATCTCAAAATAATATTGCGTCTTTACAACTTATGAAGCTCTATAGTTTTCAGGTACATCACAAAGGCGATAATTCACAGTGGATACAAAAATTCCTTTTTTGTGCAACCAACTTTTGACAGGTAATGTGACACTGTAATTTAAACAAAACGTTTTTGTACATGGGGATAAAGGCATCTTGCGGACTCGTTTAAGTACGTCATTCCCTGGCAAACTTGAGAATGTAGAACGGTAAAGGGGAGGTGGGAAAATCATTGGTATCAAATCTTTATACAGTTGTTTTCTGGACACTGTGGAGAGATGCTCAGTGGAAAATTGAACCAAGAGAAACTGCACAGCGAAAATATACTTCATACATAAAACCTCACAAACAAGGTCGTTCAGAATATTGGGATGAAACTACCAGATTGGGTAATCCATCGACTAAGTTCCCTTGTATGAATGATCGTACTATTGGGTGTGAAGTATCTCGAAAAAATGAGAAACGCCAAACAATCTGTCGTACAAACAGGTGCACTAGGCCAAGTCCGCCAGCACATACGGGTCTAAAGATATTATGTCGTCTCATATGCTCGAAAGAAGAGGACCACACAAAAGTAGCGAATATTCTATGAAATCGTTGAATCCGGGCACAATGTAGTATTTGCAGTACATAAAGTATTTTTGTAGCCAGGAAAAAGTTACAAGCCGCCGCCCTACCAAATATATAAAGGCGGTGTGGCGTAAAGGTATCCGCATGGCGTTGCAGTGCCGGTACACGTTACCGCCAGAATGAGAGAGAGAGAGAAAGCGACGAGAGGAAAGGCAGCGAGATCAACCAGACAAACGTCCGGTTTGCTACCCTACACTGGGGTAAGGGAAATGAGGAATAAAGAAGTCACAGGCCTGCGCGGCACACACAGCACGTCACAGCGTAAACTGCTGGGGTGGCTCAAGAGTAGATCCAATTTCGGCCCCACGCACACCAGGGCCGGTCTTCGCGACAAAGTCTCTTCCCCTCGTTTTGGCGAGAACGATCTGAACTGCCAGCCCGGCGTCGACGGCGAGTTGCGGCTTGTAATGCTCTCTGCACAGCAGTCTGCTGAGCCCGATGATGCCTGGCCGCGCAGGCCTGTGACGTTTGCAGGCACCTTAACTAGATGGCACCACCATACTGGCGGAGGCTGGAGTCACGTGTTTTTTTTTTTTTATTATTGCGCGCCTCGTCTGAATGGCATCTCTTCGTCTGCGCCTGCGCAATCCGCGTTTGCAAGCGCCTTAACTAGATGACGCCACCATACTGGCGGATGCTCGGATCGTCTGCGTTTAAGGCGCATTTTTCCGGTGCCCGATATCAAGCGCTTGCGTGGCTCAGTGGTTGAGTAACTGGTTCCCACGTAGCGGGCGTGGGTAGAGCACCGCACGGGCTCGGGCTTACCCGAAAGCCCGGGCCCGGCCCGGCCCGTGGGGCGGGCCGGGCTGGGTAGAGCAGTTTTTTCACGGGCTCGGGCCGGGCTCGGGCACGGCGTGCGCTTTTTGACCCGGGCCCGGGCCGGGCTCGGGTTTCTTGACGCGGGCCCGGGCTGGGATCGGGCTTTCTGGTGGTGTGCATGTAACGTGCAGCGAGTTATTCTCGGGCGTCTCAACTCTGAAAAACATTATTTTTCGGTCTCGGGTCGGGTTCGTGTAGATATACAAATTTTTTTGTAAATATACATTGTAAATAGCATGCAGCGTTTAATCCCTCGTTCGCGTAGCATTTTGGTCGAGGTTGGCGTTCCCCGTCCTCGCCACGGAGCTCCGCTGCGGCCGCATCATCCAGCTTTCCACCACGGCTCCCGGTGACGACACCTTGTCTGTATCTACACCTGCGACTCCAACAATTAACAACGCACGCCGACGGTCTCCCTTTTACGGCGTTAATTGATACTGGATCACAGGTTTCCATAATGAGTGCTAACGTCAGTCGTCGACCGTAGAAGGTTCTCATGCCTGCTACTACACGAGCCGTATGTGTCGCCGATGGCAGCACTGTTGACGCCACTGAAATGTATACTGCCTGCATAATCGTCGCCGGCCACCACGTTCCTGTTCTTTTTAGAGTGCTGACCAATTGTCCCCATGACCTTACCCTCGGACTAGACTTTCTTATGGCGCATTCCGCTCTGATCGACTTTTCTGCCGGTACACTTCGCCTCGAACTTCCTCTACTCGCGCATATTCGTGCCGAAATCCCAACCAACTTTAGTACGACCGCCTTCGTCCGCCTGCCGCCTAAAGCTTTGACTTTCCTCGATTTGATATCATAGGCACAGCAAAGGGCACGGTAGCACCACCAGAATGCATCCGCCTGATCCGTTCACCTTATTTACGCAGTTGTTGGTCGTTCTGCCCCTACAGTCAGCGGGATGCGACGAGTCAGCGTCCGGTGTACACGGCAGCATGATGCTGATACTCGATGGTGAGAAATTCCTCGTGTCATCCAGGTCACTGATACAGACCGACGTCACCAGTGTTGCGCACTTTGTGACAACAGCAGCCAATACTGAAGCTGAAATCAACGGCTCTACGGTGGCAAAGTTGGCATCGTGGCATAGAAAGGCGCATACGGAGGCCGCTCGCGCGCAGGGCAAGGCAGGCACCACCAGAATGCATCCGTCTAATCCATTCACTTTCTTTACGCAGGTGAAAAAAACGTTCTGACAATAGTTCTCGGTCAAATAATAATCTGCTGCCGTGCCCATGGCTATTGCGTTAGCGTTGCATTTACCAAAACGCTATTGTTATTCTGTGATGACATTGAAACTATATAACTCCAGCCCTGATACTGCTACCATTTTGGAGCAACTGCAATTGATGCTGAGGTCCTGAAGGAATTCAAGCAAGAACGATTAACCGCAACTGATTCCAAGCGGGAACTGCTGATGGCATTTGATGGTAAAGTAACGGCTTGTATTAATGAATTGGCTAGTTTGGAGAAAACTGTACATGCACTCGAGCTTAAGGTGTATGATCTGGCGGACGATCTGGAAAACCATTCCAGAAGGTCTAATCTTATCATCTATGGTGTCCCTGAGAATGAAAAAGAAATTGACAACTCCCTTGAAGAAGTTATAAATAGAACAATGGTTAAAATCACTGTGAAAATGGAGCATGTCATACCCGTGTCACACGGCACGTGTAATGTCATTCGCAGCGAATGAGATTACGTCTCACCCGCCGGGTGGCTCAGTCAGCTAAGGCGTTGCGCTGCTGAGCACGAGGTAGCGGGATCGAATCCCGGCCGCGGCGGCCGCATTTCGATGGAGGCGAAATGCAAAAACACCCGTGTGCTTGCATTGTAGTGTTATGGTCCTCGCAAGCCGCCGCCTCAAAACAGCAGAGCGCAATTGTTCGTTTAGAGAGCGTGAATGTCTGGCTCTCCTCTGGGCGGTTTCTAAATTTCGCCCGTGTTTGTATGGTACGCACTTCCCTGTAATCACGGACCATCACACGCTCTGCTGGCTTTCGTCACTTAAGGATCCTTCTTCTTTGTGGGGTTTTACGTGCCAAAAGCAGTGCTGATGATGAGGCACGCCGTAGTGGATGGCTGCGGATTATTTTTGACCACCTAGGGTTCTTTAACCTTCACTAAATGGAAAGCTCAGGAGCGTTTTTGCATCGAAATGCGGCCGCCACGGCCGGGATTCTATCCCGCGACCTCCTGCTCAGCGGCGCAACGCCTTAGCTCCGACGAAGAAGACGAACTGCTCCTGGGTCTCCAGCTGTCGTGGAATGGCCAGCGCTGCAACTGTTTTTAAGCGAAGCTTAATAGGCTCACAAGTGTCAGTGGTGGTGGTGATGGTGGTGTCACCCTAAAAAGGGGGCCGATCCCGGTGATAGTGCAGAAAGGGTCCAAGCTCAGTGGCACATATCCCTGTGCACGGGCTCGGGGACCTGTTACAAGCCCTTGAACTACACGTATCACACGTGGGACCCAAAGAGACAAAATCACCAGCCCTTCCCCTGTCGAGAAAATTGGGGGTAAGCCAAACTTGCCGTGCGATTCTAGCCCAGGCCAAACGTGAGCGAAGAGGCGCCAGCCCTGAGTTTAGGGCAAACGAAGCGGAACGCCCGCGACAGCGTCGTCTTGCGACAAGCTTCGCTTACCGCCATTTCCTCGACAGGCGAAGGTCTCTGAATAATTGTAAATATGCACTGTAAATAGCCCTCGGTGTTTAATCCCTCGTTTGCGCAACAATATGGACACTCCTGGCGAATTTTCGCCGTCGCCATGATCTTCCGTACAAAATTCAAGCGTGATAGGATCCCCGCGTGCCTTATGGGACGTGAAGGAAAGCGTACGAGAGAGAGAGAGAGAGAGCCGAGAAGGATGGAGGCTTGATGCGCGCCGTCTTCCCAAGCGCCCAGTGTTGGAGGTCACGTGATCAAGCACGCGCTATGTGGAGAGGAGGCAAGCGTGTGTATCCTCCTTTGTAGCCCGCGACGCCTGCGCAAGGCAGTCCGCGCGGCTGAGCGCATACGCGGCCCACGCGCCGTATCTTGGAGACAAGCTGTGGCAGGTGCGAAGATTGAGCCGAGATGCCTGGTGGCTTCATGCCTGCTGTGTTCCCGCGTGTCGGACCGTCACCAAATTTCAACTTTCCGTGTGGCACGGTGTAGCGAGAGGCAGCGCGAAGAGCTTTCTTGCCGCTGCCGCGGCGCTCTTCATTACACCTGCGTTGTAAGAGCGAGAGTTCGTTTCGTGGTCGTCGAGTAAGATATGTTCATGTTTGCCTGTGCGCTTGTGACACCATGCCTCTCAACTGGCAAGTGCTTACTATAATTTATACTGCCAATAAAATACACGAACCTTGCTTAACGTAGTTCTCTACCATTTTCTTGTCGCTTTGAATGCTTCCCCTTTGGGCGACATGCGACTTTTCTTCATCATCATCATCATCATCAGCAGCAGCAGCAGCAGCAGCAGCAGCAGCAGCAGCAGCAGCAGCAGCAGCAGCCTATATTTTATGTCCACTGCAGGACAAAGGCCTCTCCCTGCGATCTCCAATTACCCTTGTCTTGCGCTAGCGTATTCCAACTTGCGCCTGCAAATTTCCTAACTTCATCATCCCATCTAGTTTTCTGCCGACCTCGACTGCGCTTCCCTTCTCTTGGTATCCATTCTGTAACCCTAATGGTCCACCGGTTATCCATCCTACGCATTACATGGCCTGCCCAGCTCCATTTCTTCCGCTTAATGTCAACTAGAATATCGGCTATCCCCGTTTGTTCTCTGATCCACACCGCTCTCTTCCTGTCTCTTAACGTTACTCCTAAGATTTTTCGTTACATCGCTCTTTGTGCGGTCCTTAACTTGTTCTCGAGCTTCTTTGTTAACCTCCAAGTTTCTGCCCCATATGTTAGCACCGGTAGAATGCAATGATTGTACACTTTTCTTTTCAACGACAGTGGTAAGCTCCCAGTCAGGATTTGGTAATGCCTGCCGTATGCACTCCAATCCAATTTTATTCTTCTGTAAATTTCTTTCTCGTGATCAGGGTCCCCTGTGAGTAATTGACCTAGATAAACGTACTCCTTTACAGACTCTAGAGGCTGACTGGCGATCCTGAATTCTTGTTCCCTTGCCAGGCTATTGAACATTATCTTTGTCTTCTGCATATTCATCTTCAACCCAATTCTTACACTTTCTCGATTAACGTCCTCAATCATTTGTGGTAATTCGTCTCCATTGTTGCTGAATAGGACAATGTCATCTGCAAACCGAAGGTTGCTGAGATATTCGCCGTTGATCCTCACTCCTAAGCCTTCCCAGTCTAAGAGCTTGAATACTACTTCTAAGCATGCAGTGAATAGCATTGGAAATAAAATAAAATACACTGTTGGAGAGATTGTGTCTCCTTGCCTGACCCCTTTCTTGATAGGTAACTTTCTACTTTTGTTGTGGATAACCAAGGTAGCTGTGGAATCCTTGTAGATGTTTGCTAAGATATTCACGTATGCCTCCTGTACTCCTTGATTACGCAATGCCTCTATGACTGCTGGTATCTCTACTGAATCAAATGCATTTTCATAATCTATGAAAGCCATGTAGAGAGGTTGATTGTACTCCGCAGATTTCTCGATTACCTGATTTATGATTTCGCAACGATTACATATTGCCGAAGTGTTCGCTGTTGCAACAAGTTCAAAATGGCACTCACGGTGTGGCTGGTGAGGCTTCTTCAACCGAACCTTCGGGATATGAACTGCAAATGTAAAAGCAAGTTATTATTACTGTTATTATTATTCGTAGTAATAGTAGAAGTTATAGTAGCAGTAGTAGCATGGTGGTAGTTTTACTTCACTGCCGACGTGACAGCGCTGACAGTCTGTTTCCTTTACCGCGATATAGTTAAGGGCCCCGTGTAGCAGAAAATCCGGCGGATGCCGGCGACGCCGGCATCCGTGGCGGAGACAATCAGCCCGAACCAACCCTACAACGCAGGCCATCCGCGTGGCGCAAAGGCCTTAGTGAACAAAATTCAATTTCTCAAAGTAAAATCCGTCAGAAAACTCGTGAACTACGACTTAACTGCAATCTGCAGCCATGATAGCGTCGGATTGTAATTTGAACGTACGAAAAAACATAATTCTGTTACGAGGAAACTCCAACAAAAAAACCCTTCTCCAGCATTTCTACCATAAGAACAGCGGCGCGCCCTAGTAGGTTACTTGAGAAAACACCATTCAGATGGCGCTCGCCTCCTCGGCAGGTCAAAGTGGGACTTATCCTGCCTAATTCGTTTTGGACACGCGCGAGCATCGGGGCAACAGCAAGCAATTAATAAAGTAATAAAAAAGGTCGTAGGTCTTTCACATTTTGTTATAAGATGGCTTCTATTGCCCCAGAAAAATGTCTTCCCAGCAATTCATTTGGATTGAAAAGTGAAGCCGACATTAAGGGATCGTTGTAAGCTTGGTCTTTGTAAGCTGGCTTTCCCACGTTGTGTGTTGCAGTGAAGCCTACTCATAAAGAAAATGCGATGCGAACGGGGCCCAATAACCCTATCGCGTTCCACTCTTAAAGGCGAAGCTGAAGAGTCCTACAATTTTTTATTCAAACTCCTTCACGGTATCCTCACCTGCCCCGAACTCTTCAGTGGTAATATGTTTCGTATTCCGGGCAAGATCAACAGAGAACATTTACGTTTCCCTGTTCCTACATGTCATCACCAACACTCAACTGTCTACAGAATACAGATTCTTTATAACGCTTACTTGCATGCTCTTGATATTTTTCACAACTTGCTGTCATTGTTCTTTCCTAGCTTTGCGTTGCTGTGTCATAGTTTCACATATTGTTCAATTGCCACTCTCCTCATTTTTCTTGTTTATTAATTTTGCGCCTAGTTGTGCGTGTTCTTCTTTTCAATATTGTTATTTTTATTCATTGTTTGGTTTTATTGATTTTCCACTGCCGTTTTTTTTTATGTCGCATGCGCCAGCACTTAGACCTCAGGGTTGTTCCTGGGCACCTATATATACATAAATAAATAATTACTATTATTTTGAGTTTTAATATTATTATTATTATTTAAAATTATTACATGTTCGGACTTACAGGTTTCGTTTCCCTGCGGATTCCAAACAAGACTAAGAAGCGTGAATTCCTGGGCTAGTTGGTTCATGTTCTAAAGCGAAAAAAAAAACACCGAAAACCCACGACGCAGGACCAGAAGGAGGCAAACACACACACACAGTCGCTGGACTTACAACTGATTTATTTGAAGCATCCACGTACTTTTAAACACCGCTTTTCCTGCGCAAGCACACGTGCAGCAGAAGGAAGCCTATCAGCCACATTAAAGAATTCAATCTAACCCCGATAAAAACCGCCACTGCTTCTCTGTGATAAGAACGGAAGAGTCGCTTACGCAAACCCGCTCGTTCTTTTTGATATAGAACGCTTCAAGCAGTTCGCGCTCATGCTTGGACTTCCCCCTGCCGATGACGCTAGTACTGTGAAACAAAGGCGAGCAGCGGTCGCAAGCCCTCACACGCAATGCCAAGTTGCTCCCTGTACCCGATCGAAGCGTGTTGGCGTGTTCGCTCAGGCGTTCATTTAAGCATTGCCCTGTCTGGCCGATATATACCTTTCCACAAGCCAAGGGGATTGAATAAACCACCCCCACAGCGCACTTAGTGAACTCTGTTCGGTGGCTGGTTTTGCAGGCTGAATCTCGTTCACGGCCGGAGATGCGGGCACAAAGGTCAGAAAGCTTTCGAGGGGCTGAAAACACCAAGTTCACACCGAATTTTTGGGACACTCTTTTCAGCCCATGGGAAATTTTATGGAAGTAGGGAATCACCTCAATGTTTTTTGTCTCTTCTAATGGGCGATCTGAATTCTTACGTGTTTTCTTCATTTTTCTTGCCAAGGTTTCACCAACCGTCAACGGAAGAGATGAAGGAAAACCCGAAGCTTTAAGCCGATCCACCTGCTCCGCAAGACATTGCTGCATAACGTGCGGGCAACTTTTCTTCAGTGCATTCATAAAACACATATTCGCAATGCTGCGTTTAACCAACTTGGAGGGGGCAGACCCGAAAGGCAAAAGTGCTTTTTTTAGACCTGGGAGCATATTTCCAACACACGTGTCCGTCAGGTGAAAATGTGAGTTCTAAATCTAGGAACCGAATGGTCTTGTCAGCTGGTACGTCATTGGTAAAAACCATGTTCTTTGAACAGGCACTAAAAACATTTAAAATCTGATCTGCCACATATGATAGCTGGTCAGTTGGAGAAAGATTTAGTATGATTAAAAAGTCATCGACATATCTGTACACCCTGACAACACGCGTATCATGAAGTGCTTCACGTAACGCTAAATCGAACTTGGCCAAAAACACGTTACACAGAACAGGCGCGACATTCGAACCAATGCAGATGCCTTGTTTTTGCACCACATACTTGTCGCCATGCTATAGGATGGTGCACCTTAAATACACACTCAGAAGCTCCAGAAAAGACTCGAGTGCAATTCCGCATTTGTTCTGAAAGGCAACAGTCCCGTTATGCTCGATTAACACCCGCACTGCTTCTAAAGGTTCGTCCTAGGGTATATAATAGAACATGTCCTCAATGTCGACCAAGAAGGCGGCATTGGCACTGGGAAAACCACTGCTAAGATGCTCCACGAGGGACAACGAACTCTGTACTGCAATAGGATCCGGCGGCGCAAGTCCCTTTAAAGCCCGTTGCGAAAAGCTTGACACCAGCTTCTGCCAAGAGCCCTCCTCAGTCACAATGGCCCTAAATGGGCAGTGGGGCTTATGCGTCTTCGTAGTGAAGAACACACGCAGAACGTTTTGTTGGCATTTACACCACTCCTTCTCCAATTTATCCAAATTCAGTCCGTTGATCAAACGCAGCGCTAGCGCCTTTGCCTTGCGAGGTTTCAACTCTGAAGGCCTGAAGTTCTTCTCGATTGCTTCAGCCGCTTTTAACTCGAAAGCGGGAGACGGAATCGCAACAAACCCACCTACCTTATCCGCCTGGAGAAGCCTGAGGCCGTACTGTTCGAAGTGAGCTATCAAGGGTCACAGGTTCTCGCTTTTCCTGTTGTTGCTCCCTCATCTCTTCATCAGGCAGCCAACCCCTTCCGAGACACAGTGGTTCCTCTCTTCTACAGGGGCCTTCCTTGCCACTCTGTATACTGCTGCCAACAGCTCGTGTTTCTGTGCCCGTGGCTCAAGGCTGAAGTTAGGTCCCATTTTCAGCACATCGTCTAAGGCCGACGGAAGAGAGGCTCCGTTTAGGTAGGTGACCGGTGTGCCTGTTGTATTTTTCTCGGGCTTCTTGGGTAGACCTTGTCGAAGCTTGTTCCAGTACACCTCAGTGAGCACTGCAGCAAGGCGGCGATGCTCCCATAACAGTCTGTGCCGCCGCGAGGGGCCCCTCTTGCGATTGGCGCTGTGGCAGCTTCGAGGGGCGAAACTTAGTTGATATAACGGCAATAAAAAGTTCACTTTCATCTTGCCCGGCTCCTTCTATAGCGCGCTTTTCTGACACGGCCTTCTGTCGGGAGAACTTCCCGTTCGTGAAAAGAAATAAGGAACGATCATTAGCCACGAAAAGGCGCAGTGCAGAAAAAAAAAAAGTCTTGTTGCGTTCGCGACCGGGCGATATGCAGCCGCGCTCGTGACTCGACAAAAAGCGACCGGAGTGGCGCGCGCCAGCTCACGCTTCACATAGTTTTGCCCGTCGAAGCCGCCACATCGCCTTTACATCGCCAAAGGCAAGTAGGGCCCTTCGCGGCTGCACTCGGATATCGCCGGCGCGCAAGGAAGAAGCGCAGAAAGATGCACGCTTGCAGTCACGGAGGGGCGCGCATGCGCGCAAGCGTCGGCTTCGACACCAGGGGTGCAGTGCCAGCAGGCGAGGAGGACCGTTTGGTCACGCGCTCGTGTGCCCCGCAATATTTTGTGGCCGAGTGTACATTGAATGCGAGGGAAGCGCAGTGATCCCTAACCGAACATATCACTTATGCAATCCGTTATACTTATACAATGGCACACGTGGGCCTTCAAAACATCTGTTCTGTGAACCGTGCTGACATTAGCCCTTCGCGCACCTTCAACCGTCTCCAACGCCATTTTCCTACTCCTGTTTATCGCGATCTGAATTCGTGGAGAACGCCTGACGACAATCCAATTTGCTTTCGATGTGGACGTGTCAGACACATTGCACGGTATTGCTGAAGTCCTTGGCCCTCGGCTTCTAGAACAAGCTTCTCCAGCTTCCGCCACTCCCCCCCCCCCCCTCCCCACCCCGAAGTCAGCACCATGTACCAACCCAAGATGCACCAGAAACATCTGTCGCGAACACTTCGACCATCGCCCTGTATACAGCCGCTCGCCCTCACCAGCAGTTCGACCTTCTCGTTCACCTTCCTTACGCCGTTCCCCGTCGTACTCCTGTCGTTTTCCTTCGTGAAACGAGGGGCTGCAGATCCTCGAGGTTCCTGCAGCTCCTATTATTGTTGTTGAAACCGATCCGATCAGATGCCGAAGATAATTTAGGTTTGTTTAATATTGAGCACATTCCTGCTTCTGTAATAGTTACTTCGGACATCGCTATATCACTGCGAATGTTGATGACAGGGCTTGATGTTATCCACGAAAACTGAAGTAGCCATTTGATGTCTAAGATATGTCTTGAACGGATTATTCAAAAGTGTGGCAGATGTCTTGACCAAGACATTGTGTAGCAGTGGACCCCTAGAAGTACTTCAGTAAGCCCTGCAAACGTTACGCTAAAAGTTGGCTAACGGACATCTTGACAAAAATAACTTAAGAATTTTATTACACAATCCGTTAAATTTTTTGTGGCAGCGATTACAGTAACAGGAGGTGTGTTCATAGTTACAATGTATTTTAAACGAAGCACGCACAAAAAAAAGATTGTATTGTCGGATATAGTGATGCACAGGTAGTTTTTCCCGATGTGGACCATGGCAATAGAATTGCAAAGCCTGATTGGTCGGCTAGTGCATTTCGCTTAGACCAATCGAATGCCTGCATACCACAGTTATTGTTTAAATAAAGACATATGTATTGTTTGTCAATGTCATGCCAATGTGCCCCCACCGATTGAAACAAGGATGTCACTTCTACATGCAGCACATCATTGTCGACAAAACATTGCCCTGCTGTGCCTCCTGCAAACTTAAATAGTTTCTGGCAGGGAAATATATCGTCAGTGACAGTGGTTAAGGCAGAAATGACATCCTGGTTTCAGTTACAGGCGGCAGGATAGCATAACGCCAGTATTAAAACAGAATGATGTGCTACAAAAACAAAGGACGGTTCACATCTGGAAAAACACTCCGCACAATACTGTATTCATCAATATAAACATTTTTATGGCCATGCCTCATTTAAAAGTAAATTGTAACTTTGTGGGTGCGCCCTGTAAAATGTCGCCATATGCTTGCATAGCATCACGCAGAAATAATGGCAAGTTCGTCGGCATACCACCCATTACTGACTTCCTTGCATATCCATATTACAGCAACTGAAAGATAAATCAGAGTATACTGTTATTTTTTACACACACTGTATGATCTTCATGCCGTGCAGTGCATAACGCTTGATTGCAGGATAAAATGCAGCAAGACTCTACTTCACTTCATGTAACAGTCAAACTTTATTACCTAACAAATTAGAAACGATGCAGAAAGTGTAATTAACAAGAATGACAAATAGCAGCAAAGGTGGTCATGCATAAATCCTGAAGATTATTGACGCCGCAGCCACAGTAGGCCGGTCTTCGTAGAAGAGCAATGGCTGCCCACAATAGCTTTCTATTGCAGGTCGTGTGGGAAGGTTCTATTAGACACAGGGGAAGCCACATCTTCACATAATAGGAACAAAAGCAACATAGGATATGAGAATGTGCAAATTGGGATTTCAATTAGCAATACGTGGCAAGCAAGAAGTATTTCTGACATTAAAAAATTAGGCACTACTTTTTCTTAAAGTACTGGGTAATTTAGGTATGTATGTGATGAGGCTTAAATTACTAGTATATTTCCCCGCATATAGCTATTAAAATGCAGAGCAGAGTAAGACAGAAGTGCCTCCAAATTAATATGTGGTGTTTCGCCACTAAAAAGTCACTTGTCAACTTGTCAAACAAGTCTTTGAGAACATCTCTGCAAAATATAATTAGTTTGAAACAGTTAACCTTTCTGCAGGTAAATGGTGTGCTATCTTAATTACAACGATAAATTGCACTTTATATTGTTAAACCAAAAGTAAGTTCAACATTTTGCGCCATCCAGCTTTCGTCCTTTTTTCGGACCTAAAACATGACGTAGTACAGGGTAAGCCGATAGCATACAAAGTGCTGAAAAAAATTATTAGAAAGCAATGCTTCTAAGGCTAGGTCAATCACATTTTGTTGATATATTACATGATACATCATACAAAATTAAAAGTATCTCATGACGTGAACAAACGAGAATATTTCCCACTGTTTTGGAAGCGTTAACAGGCTGGTTGCGACAGAAAGTGCAAGATCATTTGTAGAGGTTTCTAATTCATTAGTTCATCTACCATCATCATGATCAAACTATATGTATGTCAACTGCAGGACGAAGGCCTCTCCCTGCGATCTCCAATTACCCCTGTCTTGCGCTATCTGATTCCAACTTTCGCCTGCAAATTTCCTAACTTCATCACTCCACCTAGTTTTCTGCCATCCTCGACTGCGTTTCCCTTCTCTTGGTAACCATTCTGTAACTCTAATGGTCCACCGGTTATCCATCCTACCCATTACATGACCTGTCCAGCTTTATGACCTGCCCAGTGCATCTATAGCCTCGGGTACTTCTGGACATCTGCATTGACTAGCCCCCCAATTGCACATTACACACAAAAAACTGTACTCAAGTAATGGTCCATGCTGAATAATTCTACCTAGTGAAAGGTCAAATGTGGCAGCCTAATCAGAGAGCCAAAGCAAATAAGTTGGTGTATTTTGATAACACCTCTGGATTGATATTATTGAAATAGATTACAAAAAACAGTGAAGGTAACATTAGGTTTATGCCAAAATTTGGCAAGGCACGTCTGTATACTACTGCAACCGGCAGCATCATGCCTGTTCAACACGCACTTGTGATACAACACATTATCTCAGACACATGCGCCTCTACACATCATTGTCCGATCCTCTCAAAATAAGGTTAAAAAAGAGTCTGCACAAGCTACCTGACGTGACTGATTCAGCGGGCGCCAGCCAAATGCCTATAGTGGTCGAGCCAAGTTGAAGTTCGTTCTTGTGTGCCTCGGCCCATGTTTTATCAATTGTAACAGCAAAGCATACCCTCTGTAGCACACAAAGATCTGATTAGACTCCTTGCTGATGCTGTACAGTAAATTGCTGCCAAAAACTAATTGACACAGAAGACAATTTAAAATACAGAACTCCTTGCACACTGGCTTCAATACATTTGTGCATCAGTGAAGCAAAGTGCAGTGTACACTGCAGTGGCAAATTTTTACTCATGTATAGAATACCGGTAAATGATGACACAACATAGCTTATTTGTCAGTTCTTACATAGCATTTAGTACCTACAGTTATTAAGTTTTCTAAGTCTTAGGAAAGCTAAGTAGTAGTTGAAGTAAGCAGTGCACACTGGTGCTGAGAAACTGGGATAATAGAGGCACCTTATTAAAAATAAGTACAAGAAAATGCCCGTTTGTAAGAGACCTACCAGTTATCTTACCGCGAAGTGATCCCTGGTCTTAACCCAGCAATTTCTTTTATATCCTCCTAGGTCTCAACCCATACGCAAAGCACTATGAGGACTACCGAGGGTACAGTACGTTGGCTTACACTGATCATAATGATGAGGTCCTGTCATCCAGATAGCACCAAGAGACATTAAGGATGTCCGGCCGTCGAAACAGTGAAAATTACAAAATAGGAGCGCATCAAGTCAGCGGAAAAATACAGATTTGCAATTACAGATGAGGTGAACCCCAGTCGTCCATTAATAAGCGAGCAGTCGTGACTGCACTACCAGATATAGCACCCACTAGGCTGCAAGTTTTGTAGCTCATTTGCAGCAAAGCACCAGCGCTATTTTTACATCAGCAGCCGGTTGCATATGACATTGTATGAAACAAGTAAGCATTGCAATAATCATTTTGTTCTGCTACGAAGCGGGAAGGCTACAAGCTCACCCACAGACGCGCGCTCGCGCATGCACACAAAGCTGTAACCCGTGCAAGAACAAAAGGACAAAAAATATGGCTTCAGTTTGGTTCATGGTTACGGCCAGCGCGTCCTCTTTGAATGGAATCCATCCGGTTGTTTCCCCGTACTACGTTAACCATAAAGACTACAACTACTACAACCAAGCAGAACCCTCGATTAAAAAATAAAGTTGACGAAAAGCGGCAGGGCAGTAGAGCCCAACCATCAATAATTGTCGCGATTAATACCTGGAAACCAATCATTCAATCAATTATTGTTCACGAAAAACTAAGTGCAAAGTATTTCACTTACCGGAAAAAAAGTGCTCTTCGAAAATGCGACGCACACAGGTGCACCGAGAACAACGAAGGCGGCAAACGCAGATCTCGCCATTGTGGTAGAAAGCCGTCGGCGAAAACACAATACAGCCGATGTCACGAAGCACTGATGCAAAACACACGGCAAACGGCGTCAGCACAGTTAAATGACGCCAGTTAATACCCAATAAATGTACAGAACAGCTGAGAACCACGCACAACGAGCATAACGTACTTAACCGAACGCCCGACCCAGACCATCGTGACCGAGACGTTGCGTGCGCCAGCGGTCGTTTTCTATTTTTTTTTTTTAACTTCCGGCCTCCCAGTACTTCCAGCACCGAACGAGATGTCTGACAAGTTTGGAGCCTGTCTACTTGATTGCCACGTACCGCACTGCGATCACTGTGCCACCAGCGTTTCGCTCCTGTCCGTTTCAAATAAAGTTATCTTTATTCATTCATTCCTGCTGTCAGCCCCTGCCCATGCTGCGCGAGCATGAAAGACTGTTTGCGAGGCATCGTGTGCGCGCCCTGGTTTGAAAACGATAACACACCCTTATTAAGGCGAAGGCCTTTAATGGCTCTCTCGCGGCGTCCGACGTCCGTCCGTGCTCTGGCACGGTGCAAGCTGTGGCCTCTCCCCTCACACTCTCTCAGCAATCACGCAACCACGTGATGGCACAGCGGCGCTATGGTGGCTAGCCACCATAGCGGCGCATAGCAACAGTTGCGCCGCCACAGCTGTGACCTCTCCCCCTTACGCTCTCTCGGCAATCACGCGATGGCAAAGCGTCGCGCGCGGCAACGCTCTTTCGTCAGTCGTCTCGTCAGGGGGTTGAATCTCCCTATACCTCCCATTGGTTCTCGCTCAGTCGACGCTAGCGCCAAGGCGCACTTCAGAGGCCCTAGCGGACGGATGAAGGTACTACGGTGGCAAAAAAAGAAAGAAAAGCGGCGTGATTTTTTTTTTACTCTCCTTCTTCGCCATAGCACTTTTTTCTTACTTTTTTTGATGATAACGTTGCTCGGCTCGCTCCTCCTTTCTCTCATGACTTTCCTATCCCTCCTCGCGTGTGTCCCCTCCCATCCCCTCATGCTTCGCGCAGTGCTTTTGTTTTTTTATTTGTTTAACTGTCCGCCTGTCAGCGGCACGATTTTTTTTTTTTTTTTTTTTGTCGCGGGCGTTATCTTCTTCTTTCTCGGGTTTTACGTGTCAAAACCAGTTCTGATTATGAGGCACGTCGTAGTGGAGGGCTCCGGATTAATTTTGACCACCTGGGGTTCTTTAACGTGCACTACGCAAGCGCACGGGCGTTTTCCATTTCGCCCCCATCATTCGATCCCGCGATCTCGTGCTCAGCAGCGCAACGCCTTAGCTGACTGAGCCACCGAGTCGCGGGCGTTATCGGACGCACCGCCGGACCGAAGCGCGCGCTCCTCTCCTGTCCGGCCGTGCCAGGCGTTACACCGTGCATTCGTGCTTGTGCGCAGTGGGTTCTTTTTGCGTTTTCATGCACGCAATCCCGTTCATTATTATGATCAAGCAAGCATGTGCCCAAATTATATTAAAAAATAATTCCGCTCACAACCCAACAGTTCTTTTGACTCACTTTATTGTGCTCGTTTGCGAAAACCAGAATTGGAGCAGACAGTGCAACACACTATACATAGAATGCAACAAAACGTGGATGGTGTTTCATGTACGCACATGTAAAAAAACATTTATTGTAATTGCTCTAATGACCAATGCGCAGAATAGCTTCTCCCTGCCTGCTTTTCGCTCGGTCCATGAAATCCACCTCCGTGAAGTGCGCCGAGCATATCCTGTGGTTGTTGACCTTATCTCTGGGCAATCCCATTAGGTCCGTCCTTCCAGCGTAGTTTAAAAACGCTTCCGTCCTGGAGAACAGTGAAAATCATAAATTATAACATCGCGGTTGGAACATACAAAAATGAGCTCGTTTGGCGTCGCAGCTGAGTACTAGATGTTATACATCACCCTAATTCTCAGAAACGAATTTTTAAACGATGGCGACCAATTAGCTAGAAATAAGTACAAAGCACACACCTACACACGTTGTTCCTTGCGATACGCACAGGTGGTACTATATTTATAAGGAGCTTTATGTTCGCTGCTTGTGGCACAACGATTTACTGCATCGTTGTGTTTTCAAATCAGCTAGCTCCTGCCTCACCACCGCACAGCCATGTACGACTTCGCACAATTACTACCACAAATAAAAACCGGGAAGTAAACTGCAAAGTGCTCACCTGTTGTCTTTAAGGATGCGGTAGAATTTCACGTCGCATGGGTCACTTCGTCTTGATGTGTTCGTATAACATCGAACCATAAATTGCTTACGTTTTGGCCATTATCAGCATGGCCGACGGCGAGTGCAGGCCGCGCCAGCCGCGCCGCCGATAGTTGAAGGCGAGAGAGAAACGACAAAGTTGAGAGAGGGTTGACAAGAAAAAAAAAACGAAAAGCGATTTTCGTTTCGCATCCGTTTCATGGATGGCGCTGCAATTCGCGCGGACAGAAAACCAGCGGAGTTTCCGAGGCCTGGTCTCGTTGCAGCAGTCGAGTTGTCGGGTGGCTCCCAAGCGTCCCGGTGATGATTCCACGGCAAGCAGTTCGGAGAAGCGCCCCAAGAATGTAGATTCCCCCGATACCAAACGCCAGAAGAAGAATGAGCGAATGCGCATGCGGCGGTCGAATGGTCACAGGCTTTCGCCGAACACACTATGGAATTTACAAAGTGTCCTTCGATTTTTTGTTTCGGTGTGAAATTATTCAGCATTGAAGCCAGCTTATTATGTTGTTTCTTATGAGGTCGTTAATTTTTGACCGTGGCATGTTTTGTTCGTAAATGCTGACGGTCACCGTACATGGCGTTTGGTATTTTATGCACTTTTATACAAAAACATCTAAAAACGATATTGAGTTAGATATCCTGGACGTGTTTAACAAGATACACTCTGGTAACACCAGTATAGTGAGTTGTTACCGCAGATAGAATATATACTAGTATATTTAGGGCCCTTAGGCTATGTTTAGAAGAAATTCAATTTTCAGTCTTATCGTAGACCAAGACGTCTATAGCCGTTTGTAGCCGTTTGAAGAGGTTTTCAAGAGGTTCTGTGTTTCGTGGATGTGTCTTCGTGCGCAAAGACTGACGAGAATGTATCGTTTAATAATTCGGCGCTTTCTAAATCGGAGAGCACGTCGCGGTTCACGTTAGTAATTACGATAACAGGGTGGCTGCTTGGCTTTGGTACACGCCAAAAACGTTGTACGTTTGTAACGAGGAGAGAAGAAACGTCACTTTAAAAAAAAACTTGCGTCTCGTGCTACTAAAGATTGGTAGTCATTTTCGCATATTTTGTAGCGTTGTAATGAAATAAAAAGACGATTTTATTGCGATTTCGATTATATGGACACTCCAGGCGCATTTCTGCCGTCGCCATTGTCGTCGCCGTGAGGTTCCTTATAAAGTCCACGGGCGATAAATTCGTCGCCGCCCGCCGTGCGCTGTATGTGCGAGTGAAAGTATGCGACGCTGAGTCGGCAATCGCGGCTCGCGCACGCAAGGGCTGGAAGCGGAAAGGAGACGCGCACTTTCAGTCGCAGACAACGCTCCGGAGGGAGGGCTGAAAGGGGGGGGGGAGGAGGGGGGTTCTGCGCCGCGAGCGCTCGCACGTGGCTGTATCTTGAAAGCCATCTGCGGCGGGGGCAGAGTCCGACCTCCCTGCGTTCTCGCGGCTAAGGTCGCGTTGATGGGAGCGCCGGCACGAAGTTCAATTCGCTCGCTGCTGCTGCTGCGCTGACTCACTCCAGCGTTTTGACAGCAAGCTTCCGCGTTCATCGAGTGAGATGCGTTCATGTTTGCTTGTGCACGCGTGGCACCATGCTTGTTAATTTAGTTAGTGTGCTTATGTTAACAAGTTTACACGGGAGATAAAGCTACCATCCTTACTTTGTATAGCTGTCCGCTAATTTGCTCGATGCTTCGCCTTTCGGGCGAACCTGCGACTTTCTTATCAGCATTCCTATAGAGTCGCTTTTCCTTATTGCCGAGGCGTCGAGGTCGCTCGTTGAACCAAGGTGTCGAGTTAGAACATTTTATTTTGATGACAAGTATGCACGTGTTAATCAGACTAATGAGCGTACTTTTCAGCCACATCCAGCTAACTATAACTGATCTATGTAGATGGTCGTCAAAGAATTGGGTATGCAATGCTCAATGCTCAAAGTTAGCTCATTTGTAACACATTATATACTTGTCCTTGATTAGGTATGAGATAGCAAGGTTACCGGCAATAACACCTGTTGGTAACACAGACAGACCATCAATGTGAATCAAGTTAGAGCAGGCGTCGCGATTATTTGTTAACATTATATCCAGAATGTTAGCAGACGAATCCATCGTCCGTGCAAGGACTAGTCATTAGCTGGGTTCAAGAAAAATCGAGACCAATTTGAAGAAAACAGTGCTCTTCTGTTAGAGTTGGCGCAACACATACCATCGGCCAGTTAATACTCGGAAAGTTGAAATATTCGAAAGTAAGCAAGGCACAGTTGGAAAAGCGATTCACAAGAAGGCTGAGTACTCTATCGAATTCGTCTGAAAAGCTGCTGCTCGTATTAGGGGGTCGATAAAATACACCCATGAGTAATAAACTGAAATCACGTCTCACCCTGACCCATATCCTTTCTCAAAATGTATGAATTGTAACATGTGTGGCAACAAATGAATTCATGACAAAAAACGTGTATTGCTTTGGAGACGGCAGTCTGCTGTGAACATGGCGCCAGCAGACACCTGTTTCTAAAAACTTGCCGCATATGCCTGCTCCTGCAGTATTGTGTTTATAAATATATATATATATATATATATATATATATATATTGTTTTGTTATAGCTCCGTGCTGCATGAAGAAGAGCAAGCTGCCTTTCTGCACCTCCTCACACAACCGCAAAAGGGCGCTAACTTGTGCTGGTTGGTAAATGTTGCTAAATATAATGGGCTGTTACTATATTGGGCATTCCGTAGACGTGGAATGATCTCGCTGGACGCCGATAACTAATGACAGCAGTTAATTGGCTTTCTTTATGTAAAGATTGCAATCATATCTTAATTTCTGGGAAACATGTAACGGTGGTTCAGTGGCTATGGGGTAGTGCTTCTCGGCAGTGGGTTGCGGGTTCGTGTCCCAGCCGCGGCTACCGCATTCCGATGGGAGGGGCATGCAAACACTCTTGTGTTCCATGCACGTTAAACAACGACAGCGGAGCCCTCCATTACGGCTCCAGTTCCACGTGCTGCAAGTTCCATACGTAACGAATTGCATGTAATTATTCCGTGCAATAAAACTAAAAATCACCAGCCCTTCCGATGTCGATAAAATGGGGGTAAGCGAAGCTTGTCTTGTGTTTACCTGACCTACTACTATTCCTTCCCTTTCGTACTACTTGTCCTTCCCTTTTCTTCTGCTTTCCCTTCCCTTTCGTGCAACTTTTCCTTCCGTTGCGTTGTGTCATTCTCTGCTCGTCGCTGTTGTGGCTTGCGTTCGATGTCTCGCGTTAGCAGCATTCACCCACCATTGCCGCTTGCGAATCCTCGAAATGAAATTGCTTCAAAATTAAGTCTGTCCGTCACGTAAGACAATGAATAGCTCACACCCCCGTAAACGCGGCCTCCCCATTACGACGACAGAAGAGAGTTGAACGCTGGAATTATGAGCGGAAACGGCGCCAGTTGTGGCAGAAGACGATGACGACGAACGTGGGAGCATTGTCACGAGCGCGAGCAAGAGCGCCACCTGAGGGGCGCCAATGAGCCAGCTGCGGAAGAAGACGACGACGACGCTGGAGTCAATGCTGATGATGTTACCGCGTACGCAAGTACACCAACCCCGACAGAGGGAAGCTTATAAAGCTTTGCTTAATTGAATTTCTCTGTTTGTGTAAGTGATCGATTGTTTTTCAACTCCGTAACGCACACGGTAATTCAAATATTTTTTGTTCATTATACAATGGCAGTAATCAGTTATTTCATTGACGAGACACTTTGTGACAGGCGACACAGCTTTGAGGCCTCTAACTTGGTGGTAACTGCAACAGAACGCCCACAGTTATGCCATGCAGCAGCCTGACATGCCCCCCCCCCCCTCCCCTCCCCCCCAAAAAGAAAAAAAAAGATCGAGAGATGGGCCGATATGGAAAGTTCTTGGTCACGACATAGTGAAAAGTGCGCGAATGTAATTGACTTCTGCATCTATACGTATTCTCTTTGAGTTTGAGAGTACTCTTTGCCACTGCATCCTTAGATTAGCAATGACTATAGTGCATTTAGGTACGTTAGTTGTGGTCAGCAGCGGTCTTGCTAATGTGACAATCGCCAATCAAATGACTTGCTACTCTCACAGATTTACGTCAGGTGTCCCCAAGAGTTATTTTGCTGGTTCACAAGCTGTTGCCCGTCGTTCTGTGTGTCATTCTTGCGGCAGAAAAATATGTCATCAGTGCACTCTTCCAACAAAATAACTGCATAAGGTACACGTGATTTGTGTGAAAGAGTGGCAGGTATATCAGCTATGGGTTATTACCAAATGGTCTCTTTCTTTCAACTATGTTATCAAACGACATCCCTCTTTTTTTTTAAGCTCGCAACAATTCGTTTATTGAAGCGATTGCTTTCAACACAGGGCATCCTGTGACATGACACCAATACGCTAGTCTGCTCAAAAATTTATGGATTGCTTCTTGAAGCATTAATCTGTGTTGACGATTTACTCACTAGCACTTCACCTCGAGTGAATTGTGACGTCACATCACACACCTGCCAGCTGTGCTGGCTACCGACACACAGCAAAGTTTAGTGCTTTTTTTTCGTGCTGGCGATGCGTGAGTGCTGGCTATGCGAACATATTTCGAGGCCCTCATAAGACTAACCGCACGAAGTTATGGGTCTTGATCCAGAACGTAAAATTTAATCAACCAAAAGAAACGCATCCTTCGCTATAGTGGAAACACTGCCAAGAACTTATGTTGGTGTTATCACGATACTCGCCTGTATTGAAACTGCCAAACATTACGTAAAAGACACTCACTTCTTCCTTCAGCGAGCGGCACTTCAAGGCATACGAATGTTACGGCGATAAGTGCGAGAGCAGCAACGGCGGTCCTCATTGTTTCCTGCCTTGTCAGAAAATGCGTCCAGTATATGTAGCAATACGCGGAACCGAACAGAGTATGTTGTTGACAGTGCAGTTGAATCGCAAAAGACTTCACCAGCTAGAGATCGACATTGTTTCCTAGCAAACAATACGGGTGTTGCCTTTTGGTTACTTCCTAGAAAAATATGTTCTCCAATGGAGATGACGCAAGTGTCCTTATAACACTGAAAATGAAAAAGGAATGCAGCCGGTTTCACGTAGTGAAATCTGTCAAAACAGCGGAACTGTGGCCGTTCTGTTTCTGCGATCGTCACGTATGTTTCTGCTTATTGCCGCTCGCACAGAGCGGCGCAAACACCTCGTATTATATCCCGGCGCCTCTACTCCTCCTCCCCGGCGCGCGTTCCGATTGGTCGGCTCCTCTCCTCCCGGCGAGCGGGTCATGTGACCTCTCCGGCTCTGCTCTGCGTGACGGCGCCGTCATCGACGGCGCACGCTCGACTTATAACAGCTCCGCTCTTAAAAGTACTTACGGAAGAACAGTATTTGGGCTGCTAAGCGACTTTCTTGTTACATGGAAATAAATTTCAAATGTTCCAACCAATAATAGCTCTGTCATTTATCTTTCGCTAGGAAATCGCCGGTCACTGAATGCGAATAATTCATTTTAGTTGGAACAGCTTTTCAGAAAGATTGAAACTCCACAATTCTAGGATTAGTTATCAATGAATATTTCACGTAGGGCATTATCACGTACATGAAGTAAAGGAAACTTAGCTATATTATGTAAACTTAAGCATCTTGATTCGCTACAGATAAATTTCATCCTTTATCAAAGTTTCGTCGAGCCTCTTCTTTCATGGCACATTTCAATTTATGGACCTACGGTGTCCAACAACTTCACAGCCGATTCAGCTTGGTCAGAACCCCTACTTAGAACACATTGATACTAGTAATTATTTTTGCCAAACTCACTACAACTCCGCAGCATTTTCGTGTCCTCCATTAAACATGTTACCACTGCATAGCTACATTCACTTTTGCGTAAGTCTGAAAGTTAGATTTAAAGCTAACGTTATAAACAATCCCTGTATTTTATGACGCATTGATGTACCAATATACTCAACCATATTTGCTTCATTTTCGTTAGCTGCTTATCGCGCACGTAAAAATTAAAGAGCGCTCTCGTTCACCAATAAGTGCTGCTCTAATTACTGGAGCACTATTGGGGCCGAGGAGTTACGGAGTCGCCATCTGTCGGAATCGCCTCGCTTGCGTAGTATGAGGGATAACGCGTGGCGCTCCTCGTAGGTTTGGTTGTTGGCGCTCAATAAAACCACGACGCGGGAGCCCTCCGGGCCATTTCTGTAAGTATTCTCCCGGCGAGGGAAGTTTCTTACTGTAAAAGTAATAACCTTAGGCAAACAGAAAGCGGAGAATAGTTTACAGGCGTTATCTCTTTACAGAATACGTACAGTGAACGCCCAATGCGCGCGGTCGATGCGATGGAGTCCCCAAACCAGCTTGTTGCGCGAATAGTAGGCAATCGCTGAGACCAGACTATGTGAAATGTGTTCTTATAGTGGGCTGTCTGTATACCCAAATGGAGCATAATAGAAGGAAGCCTCAATGCAGTGATCGCACGGGTTCGTAGCGACCGACTGCGCGTCTGCATGCATGTCCAAGCACAATGTTTCGCTTTCGCTGGGAGCGTGTTTTTGCACCGTGACGTGAGCTTTAGGTCGCAGCATATGAACGTTTGACAGTACACAAGCAACCATTCTTGCGTGGACGCTATCAGAGCTGTTCAAAAATAATTTCGTTACAACTAGGGACTTCGACGCTATACGGCGACTTGTGGTGTGCCAACGCGACGATTCAATCATTTTTTTTAAATCATTTGACCTTTCAATATCATTATTTCTCAAGTTGCGTCGCACTTTATGTTTGTCGGTCTTCTCAGCGAGGAATTTTCCGGTGCTTCTTTTTGTTAATCCAGTACATTCATTGTTTGGTACTAAGAGAAACATGAGCATATGCCACGTATTTTTTTTAATGTACTTCTTACCGTTCCCCTTCTATTTCAGTGAACTTGCCAATATCTAGCATCAACAAATTAATAGACCAAGGCTTCGTTACATTAACCGGGCAGGGCGCGCGGACGAGCTTCTGAGTGCGCGCTTTCTGCTACTCGCCGAAAATCGCAGCGCCCCAACGCCGTAGCAGAAATCTCCCTCGCGGAAGTACTTGCTATACACATGAGTTGTAGCCGATGGCTGCTTGCCGGTTCTAAGTTTCGCAACCCAAGGTACACGCAGCTTCTTGGCCTGCGGGTGCGTGTGAAGGCTGGCACCGGGCTCCGTTGCGTCGCGTGCGTCCGGCGCCTACCATTTTGAACGCCTTCAAAGGCAGCCACTACCTATTATAGTGCGTACAAGTGTTGTCAAGCAGGCACTCGAGAAGGGAAAACATCCCCACTTAATCAGAACCGGAGCGCAGGTGGGATTTTAAACTTTCGTTTTCAGCTGTCTTCGGCGCTTCCGAAGCAGACGACGCGGCCGCTGTGTCCACGTGATCCCTCATACCACGTCACGCCGACGGTGGCGCCAGCTTTTCCAGTGGTGGAGCTCGCCCCCAATAGCTGGTCAAATATTCTTATCATGTTTCTAGCACAGACCCGCCGCGGTAGCTTAGTCGCTACGGTGAGGCCGCCGGTTCAATCCCGGGTCCTGCGGTTACATTTCGATGACAGCGAAATGAAAAAAAAAAAGTTGCAGTGACGTTTCACTTCGTGAACGCGTGTGACACGCAAGCTAATGGGGGCTATGGAGCACCCGACGCTATCGGCCCTCGGTGCGCCTCAACTCCTACACTGTCCACATCGCAGATCGTATTCAAGATATAGGGCTCGCGCGGCCGCTCCCTACGCAGCAGCAGCCAGAGTAGAACACCCCTTGTAAACACTAGCTTACTAACTACATTAACAAGCATGGTGTCAGCGCCCACGGGCAAGCATGACCACATCACACTCGATGACCGTGGACACACGCTGTCAAAACTCTGGCGTGAAGAATCGCGGCGGCTCCAGCAGCGATCGAAGTGACCTTCGTGTTGTCTATCGCTGCAACGCAAACTCAGCGACGAGAATAGAGCGCACACAAAGCTATAGAGCTGTCGACCCATCTAGACTGTGCCCCCGAAACAGATCACTTGCTAGATTAAGCCCGCGCGACCGCGCGCCTGACGTACAACGCCCCCCTTCCCTTTTCTTGGCTCCCCCGGTGTCATGCGCGCGACAGAAGACGGCGCGCTGCCTCCCCGCTTTCCTCCCTTGCGCAGGCGAGATTGCGCCGCCATCGCTCGGCTCACAGTCGCAGGCTGTCCCTTGCATACACAGCGTACACCGCGAGGACGATGTTATCACAAGACGAACTTGGTACGTCCGTATCGAAAACAAAACCTATTGACCCTTTTCGGGGAACTGTTTGCGCTAGGGGAACGAGATGGCGCTTTCGGCGGCGCGCCATTCGTTGCCTCAGCGAATACGAAACGAAACAACTACTGCTTCTGCCCTGCTACTGTGCGATCAGCTGTCGGAAATGCAACTGGGTGTTCGCTAATGCGCTGTGTCGAATTCATGCTGCAATATATGTAATGATAAAGGGAAGGCGTGTGCGGTAGTTAGCTGCAAAATAGAGATTCGCCTATTAAGGAAGGGAATCAACCTGTGTCGCCGCTGCTACATAAGGACTGCCTGTGTTGTCGGCCCTTCGCGATGCACGGCTTTCCTCAATGGTAAAAAAAAAAGATAATTCCTCCACCAGCACTATATAGCTAACCTCCAAAGAAAGGACGTCAACTGCTCAACGACGACACCTAGGAATGAGTACCGCTCGTTACAAAAGGAAGAAACGCCACTTACTAGCATAGTGTTTCTCGCACGTTATTTACACATATGTACCCTTACTCGCACGCAAACTTACACAAAGCCTATCGCCAACGTATCAATAATAAGTGAATGAGCGCAAACTTGAATCAATGTTCCGAAGCATGAGTGACAGCGCGACTACACCGACAAGACACGAATGTTGGAAGCTGAACGTTCCATGACGGTCCACAGAGTAAGCGAGGGACTAGCGATAATACGTCTTTGCTACAAGCTACCACAAAGTACAGAACATTTACATTCAGAGCTTTGTGGTGGCAGCAAGAACAAATATATCGCAGCAGAGCACACGGCCGCGAGCGATTAGGAAGAAAATAGTCACATAGTGGCCGCACCGAGGAACCGAGGAGCTTCACTGATTCAGAAGCAGGACAAGCCGCTGCTTCAAAATGTTTGCGAAATAAAGAACGAGCACACTGATACTGATTTATTTCATAAGCGGAAAGTTTATACAGCTTGGAATACATTTCTAGTCCCGCTTTTAGTACAAGCACCGTATGCGCTGCTCGCGCCATTTGGACAAGGCGTAATGAGCTCTGAAAGCACTTCATCATCAGATAGTCTGCTGCAGGACGAAGGCCTCTCCCTGTGATCTCCAACTGTCTTGCGCTATTTCATTCCAACTTGCGCCTGCAAATTTCCTGACTTTATCACCGCACTTAGTTTTCTGCCGTCCTCGACTGCGCTTCCCTTCTCTTGCTATCCATTCTGTAACTCTAATGGCTTACTGGTTATCCGTCCTACGCATTACAGGGCCTGGCCAGCTCCATTTTTCCCTCTTAATGTGAACTGGAATATCGGCTATCCCCGTTTGCTCTCTGATCCACACCGCTCTCTTCCTGTATCCTAAAGTTAGGCCGAACATTTTTCGTTCCATCGCTCCTTGTGCGGTCCTTAACTTGTTCTCGAGCTCCTTTGTTAACCTCCAAGTCTCTGCCCCATATGTTAGCACCGGGTCAGAAACTTAGAGGTTAACAAAGAAGCTCGAGAACAAGTTAAGGACCGCACTTGCATATCCTCTAAAGCTGTGCCCAAAGTTTCATGACCGCCGACTGTGATGCACCTTCATTGAAATGTCCCAACTGTCCTGGCTCTCACGAAGCAACGTCGAGAATTGACCGAAGATGCACCAGGAAGTTCGTATTCTCCGGAAAATGGCAAGAAAACGTCTTCCCATAGACAGGCTGTTCAATCTGTTCAGCCGAGACGGACAACGCTCACGTAAGAAGCGCCATGCAATGACTTCAGAAGAAATGGATTCTGGGGCGCAGGGGCCTCGACAAATCTACCTGTGCCGGCATCGAGGACGGTAACCGCGCCTACGGCAAATTCAGGATCTCCGAGAGCACAGGACGCACATTCGTCGCCCCTGGGTGGCACAGACACGGCGTGGCCTTCGGTGCCCAGTAGATCCGCGGGCACGATACCATGATGTAGTGTTCCTCTACTTCAAGAAGTGGATTCTAGGGCTAGAAAAGCCGATGACCCTATAGGCAAGCAAGGAGCTGAGAAGAATGACAAAGAAAGCGTTGAAAAAATGCTGAAGCACCTGCTAGAATCAATGCGCATGATTCTCTGTGGTCTCCAGACTCCGGCTGCTAAAAGCGCCGTGCATGTCCTCGCCGTACTGGAGCAGCTGATCGCTGCTCTTCACATAATTTAATTACCTTGATTGGCACCCGTGCTGCTCACGCAGGAGAAGTCCATACACAAGCTTCTTCGCGGCGAGTTTTTGTGAACTTTCAATTGTATTCGTGACTCCAACCATGCTCTGGAAGCTAGATGACAGTTTTGAATGACCTCTTTGGACTTTGTTGATAACCATGAGGATGCTGAACTTGCCTTTACCGTTGTACATCCTTCTTCTATGTCATCATCACCCCTCATCCACCCTTTCTGTCCCCGTTCCCCCCTCCCCCTATGCAGAGTAGCAGGCTAGGGCATGCTAGCTCAGGCCGACTTCTCTGCCTTCCTTCACATAAATTATCTCTATCTATTCGTGTCGTCCGACACAGTCACCGTCTCCGATATGCGTCGAAATGGAGGTTTGCTGCTCCGCACCGGCGTCACGCGCTTGCATTGTAAACACGGAGGCAGCTAAGGCAAGCAATGGACGCGTGACACGTGATCAAACATGGCAGTGCCAACGCGAGTGCCGCGAAAACGGTCAATATACCCATAGGAGGAAGAAAAAAAACTAGGAGGGAGCGTCACGTGACAATCTTGAAGCCTAGTCACAAAAAATATAGAGGAATAGGATGATGGGAAATAGGCCCTCATGTGATATGCAAGCGGTAGATTTTACTCGGCTCCCTTCGATGGCTTCGGTTTCGTCTGCTGCGGTGGTTTCGGAATATGCGCACATAGTCGGCGTGGCAAACGCGCGCCGAGGTTACGTGAAGGAATTCAAGTGTGTGAAGGCTGTTGAGTCTCGCCGCTTAATTAGCAGACAAGCGCCAAGGCTGTTGCGAACGAAGGCGTCGGTTAACCGGCATTGCGCCCAACAACCCGGGAGGACCGCCTCAAGGACGACTGGTTGCATTTCGGGGCGGTATCAGGGAAACGAGGAAACCTCTCGCCCTGCAAACGTGTGAATGCAACGAAGCCGCCCTTCCGACGATGATTCGTTGCGTTTAGGGACGTCTTCAGGGAACCAATGATGCCTTTCGCCGCCGCAAAAATGTGCAGGCGATTAAGCGAACGTACAGGCCGGGTCCGAAGCGACTGTTTTCTCACGGGAAAAAAATTCGTCCTGTCTTGCGCCCAAGGATGGACCGGCGAGCCGGAGACTCCGAACATATTTAGGGCCGTGCCGGCCCGTAGTTAAGGTAGCGGAGTCGACACTGTTGCCCTGCTTAAAGCCTTCGACCTCTCAGCAGACCGGCGAGAACTCCCGTCAGAAGTAGGCGCACCTGCGTGGTGAAGTGTTGTGTGCCAGGATGCCCTAAGCGAAAAGAAAATCGGCGCGATTGTCTGTCCTTCCATAGGTAAGCACAATGAACGTTTCTTTTATTTATGAAAGTGGAACTGCAATATTCGCTAGTGACTACGTGCTCGTGTGAATTACAACTGACGAAATAGTGGTGCAGTACAAGTCAGGTCATTTTTTTTTCTAACTTTGTCTTGATTCCCACAAAGTGTTAAACATTTATTTCTGCATAAAGTACTTTTATCAGCTAGCGTACACTCCTAAAAAGCCCACGATGTGAAACTATTTATTGTCGAACAATTACATTTCTTGCTATAAAAATTATTATTGAATGAATTTTGTATATATTTCTTGTGGCTGAAAACAATCAAAATTGCAATAAAGCTAATTCATTAAGATAATAAATTAAACTAATTAAGAAACCATGAAACATTAGTCTTCACGTAACATACTAAGTTTTGCAATAGTCAATAATAACAATAATTTCGTAGAGAATATTCGGCGCGTAGTAACTCTGCTTGTGAGTGCAAAGTTGAACCATCATGTTGCAAAGTTCGATCACTTCCCGTGTTGAAGCTAAATACCATTTTTCTTTTTTTTTTTCAGGAGATATGCTGTTGGTTGACAAATTTTAAACAACAGTTAAATGGCAGTGGAGATGAAATAACGCAGTTGTACTTTAAGTTACAGGAGTGAACTTTTCATTCATTTATTGGTAGTACCCTGAAGGCCTGGAGGCATTAAAGAGGGTCATTACATTACATTATGTATGTGTTACAGCTATGTCTATGATAGTTTTTTGTGAAACATGCACTGAGAAATTACTACAGCTCCATTTTCCCCGAGATTCAGTTAGTTTTATGTGTATTTTACAAGCACACTTAGATCGAACATAGTTTTCTACACAAGGGGACGCGGTGTGTAGGGAAAGCATGCACAGATCAAGCGAGGCTTTATGCATGACTCTGCAAAGTTGTGTAAATTCATTCCACAGCAAATGTTATTGTTGGACCTTAAAAATATCTGGTGGGTTATTCTTTAACTGCAGACGCTTGCAAAGGACGATGCCACAACAATGAGTCAACCTTAAGGTGAAGCAGCTACATCAACGGGAACATCACAGCATCAAGATGAGCCAGTAAGTTGATGCACAGCTGTATACAGCCATAATGCATGTTTCCAGTTTGATCATGCCTTTTTCATGACTGTGGTAGATGTCCCCCACCATTCCTGAAGTGAAGTATGTTTTCTTATGTTCGGGCAGGTCTCTCTCAAGCCACAATGGACATGGACATATCTGAGGGCTTGTCTTATGTTGCTATCAGAGGGTACTGCTACATCTGCAGCTCGTCCTTCATTGATTCAGACATCGCTGACGAGCCTTATGAAATCCAACATGTCCTGGCATGTTTGATTGTCGTAATGATCACAGAGCTTGCTTAAGACATTTTCTCATGTGTGTGCTTGG
>NC_051160.1:24838958-24885419 GCF_013339745.2 Dermacentor silvarum | reverse complement strand
TAATCCGACAGAGGAAACCATTCAGCGCTTCTCTCTTGATATGGCAGCATTCCGAATGGCTCCACTGTCACATTGTACCATTTATTCAGTAGTGGAAGGTTCGCTTTTACGCCTCCTATATACAAGCTGGAGAACTTTGGTTTCAACTACATCCTCATTTATCAACAATACGCACTGGTGGAAAGCGCTCAAGGTTTTGTGAAAGAAACAGCGATGGTTTGTCGAGAAGCAGCTTCCCGGGAATCTGTAGTGCCAGGGATTGCCTTTAGCAGGTTCACATTTGCGAACTTTATATGTAGGATCGACACGCTTCAAGTTGATCAACAGTTGCTGCACAGTTTTTTTTTGTTTCGGTTATTGCATGTTCAATGAAGACTATTGTCCTCATTTAGTGGCAAATCACAGCTAGTATTTTTCAGGCAAAATCAAGACGATGATGCTAGCCTTGTTTGGCGACAGTTCAGTAGGATGCGGACACAAGCGGTCCAGTTGCAAGTCAAATGCATCTTCATTGTTTCAAGCAAATATAGACATGCCCACATGAGCATTGAAGACAAGGTTACATGTGGGATCCTTTGTATTCCACCGTAACTGTAAACACTTTGTGCTTAGAGGGTCTATATTCGGGTGCAGAGGCAGCGGTTCCTGAACTGAAGTATGGAGTAAACAATTATTTCATACTCTTGCACAATATCTGCACCAAAGGCTGTCTGCCAGATCTGTGACGTTAATTTATTTGAAACGCCACACTGTTTTCATTGTGGATTTGCTCACGTTTGCGTAGTTAAAGCAAAATGTTTCTCTGCTTTTCTTGATAATTAGAAAAATAGGCAATATTTGATTCGGTATCTCGAGCCACCTTTTTTTCTTGAATTAGAAACCAATTCAATTTAAGAATTAAGACTAGATATTTCCTGGTAGATCCCGGACGTTCACTTGGCTACATAATTTATTGCAGTAGAGTTTCCTCAAGAATTTTGAGGATTGTAATTCAATGTGAGCATCATTACTATGAACCCTATGAACCTATTTTGGTCCATCTTGTTTCGTATATATCTTTTGTGCTTTCAGCTGGAATGGTTGGAATGATGGCAAACCAAATAACCAAATCGGGTAAGTGGAGCTGCGGAGAAACCAATTCCTTGTGTGGTACTAAACGGATGCAATGATGGATTAGTAAGGAAGTGTCTCTACGGGGTGGGCTAGCTCTGGGACCTTCGGTGTTTTAGCTTTGCGCTATGCATTTCACTTCGTGTGCTGTGCTCAACTTGGGTTGCACCTGCTTTCATTCAATGTATACCCGCTTACATTTGTCCCGTCGTTTCTACTAGAAGCACCAGCTGTGGTCTACTGGCCCATTTTTACTGAGAACTATAATAATTGCTCAAAACATCGCGGTTATCTGCAAGAAGTATGACCATGTCTATCTCAACATACTCCTGTGAACAATACAGGGTAATTGAGCGCTGCGAAATAATGCTTTTAACAAAAATTTCTTTTGCAATTTAATAGGACACATGAGGAGTACGTTACGAATATGAACGCTAAAAGCGCTTTGTTTTAATTTAACGCACCTGTATTTACCGGAAGCCTATTTTCAGATAATTTTTTTGGGGACAAGCGGAACTCCTTGCGGTCGTATGCGATCTCTCGAACTTTGTTTTCAGAGTACCTTAATATGGCGGCGTGTCGAAGGCTAATTACTGAGTATTTCAGCTAGCTCACATCATATCTTGAAGAATAGAAAACGTTCTGTCGGAGCAAGCTGGTCGGTCGGATCATTGCTCATTGTCCTTTTGAGCAACTCTATTTTTGGTGCGGCATCTCTTCAAATGCCCCAGAATAATTATCTAAATTTCGAAGTATTGAGTTCGGCACGAAACCTTAAGTGCGAAAATAGACAGCTGCATTGAAATAAACTTGAACATCACTTAGAACTAGCGTAAACAAAAGACTTCGTGCAACAAATATTCATATCCGATTCGAATATTCTTTCATTCCTATGAGACGCGTATACACACACTCTTATACTGAGTCTGAAGTCCGTGCACAACTGTACAGCTTGCTTTGAGGCATGTAACAATATATTCTGAAGCAACATCCCCGGCATAAAAGTACCATACCCCGAAATGGTGCACACGAGGCAATTAATATGCCTGGTGTGCTTTCTCGGTATCGTCCGCTCGGCGCCGCGCAACTGAATGGACATCGTAGGTTAAAGTTCGAATAAGCTATAAATTTTAACTATATGGTAACAAAATGCTTGGTTCCTGCACTGTTAATTTGAATGGATTATCGGCTGAGTCAATAAATCAGTCCATGAATCCAGAGTTTTGCTACCACATAGCGGAAAATTCCCGAAGGTGTTCATGAATAAATCATTTTTATAGATTAATAAAATCCCAATTGATAATCCTGTTTTTTGGAGAGATTCAATTTCTTGAACTTCAAGAACCGGTGAGTTACGCAGCGTGGAGCGAACGACCAGCCAGAGAGGATGCAAGCCGTCTCATGCGCTTCATGTCCCTCATTTCTGTCCATGCCTTCGCTTCAGACACTTGCATCGCGTCGTAGTAATTTCTTTAATATCCTTTTAGGATGCTTGTAATTTGATCTTTCTGCGAATGCTAAAGCAGGTATCTAATTCGGCCTACTTACAGATGTTATGCCTGCGCAACCACAAATATCACTGCGTAGTGTTATTTCAGCGAATCGGTTAAAGGGGGTTCTGGCATGGAATTTTCAACAATTCATTCACTGCTGTAAATTAAAGTCGATACCTCTAAGCCCTGGAAAAATAGTAACAAGAGCAGCGGTAATAATTTATTACAACAGCTTTTATAAACCCGTTCCGCCTTCGTTTCCAGCAGAATACTGTGCCGTGACGTCACAGTACAGTATGTGGATGCCGGACATTGCGACTTTTGACACTGGTTCTGACTCGCTCGGTGGCCTCGTATGCAGCTAGTTATTGTGAGGGCCAACGAGTGTCAAAAGCATTGCGACGTCCTGCTCCCACGTGACCTGATACTATGTCATGACGCAACGGCACACTGTCCTTCTGGGGAAAGAAAACCGAAACTGGCTGTATAATAGCTGTTAAATGAAATTATGTACGGCGCTCAGAAGCTTGTCACTATTTTATCTAGCGTTTAGAGATCTCCTTCATTTTCACACAGAAGAAATGAGTAGTCGAAAATATCATGTCAGTATCCTTTTAAGGCAGTTCCGCAGCCACTTTCGTACTGCGGAGTGCGACAGCATGGTCACCTTGTGTATATCTCATTCGAATCGGCCAATTATACGCGCGTTCATTTAACCAGTAATGCGCAATTTTAGTTCCTCCCGTCGAGTAATGCCGGCTCCACGTTGGAGGTCAGCCGAAAATTTCTACGGCTGCGGCGTTGAAAGCAGCTGCCCAAGAGCCATCACTAAGAAAAGCCAGCCTCAAGCGCGCTCTAACGCAGCAGCAACTGCTGCCACGTTCGGGTGAGGCCGTGAGCCATCAAACAGACCCCTACTACTTCCGAAGGTTGTGAGACCTGGCGTATATAGCCTTTTTTGTCTATTTGTATCAGTTGTCAGGATAGCCTACATCTGTGAAGGATTTCCTATAATTGTTTTCCATGCACTAGAGAAGGTTGCAACGACGTACTCCGTGGTTTCGTGGAAGTCACAGGCGAGGCAGAATTTGTACTGTTTTGCAGAGTCTTGTATGAATTTATGTGGTTCAAGGAGGATTCCTGACTATCGTGCGCTAGACACTTGTTCACTTTACCTGTATCTATGCCTCAATACAATGTTGTGTTATTTTTTACGTGAGCCGCAAATCAAACAGTTTTTTTATTGCCAAGGAAAAAAAAATATTACGCTAACTATATGTATAGTTGAAAGAGTGCACATCAAATACAGTGCATAAAAAATGAAATATTTACATACAAATTGACAACAGGCCACTACACGTGTCCTCCACGAAAAGGCTGCATGGAGATGCGGGAATTATCTGCGCCTAATGCGTTCGTATTTGAAACTATTAAAAAGGGTGCTGAAAGCCGGAAGTGAGAACACTGGGCACAAAAGAGACAGAAACATCGCCTCCGTGGTATGCTTGCCCTCGAAGAACCAGTAGCGTCAGGCACAGGCTTGGGATTGCGTGCACGAGAACGTATACAAATATCCATATCTTTGTCGCATAACCAGCTGTGCTGCATTAGCTAGTAGGCATTCTATTAACTTTACTATGCTATCATTATCTGTAGTAAGTGGCTGTCATTTAGAGAAACCGGGGTTCTAGAATGATTTGAAATGTCACCGAGGAAGGCCCGCGCACTCGGCTAAAAAGCCTTCTCAGCTCAGATACAATGTTACCATTGATCCCGCGAACGTACGACGGCCATGACAACGTGCATCTGTATATGAGTTACTATAATAATATGAATGGTGCGTTTACAGGAAATGATCTATTGCCCACTATAATTGTGCCTGCCATGGTGACATGCTGAATATGGCGTTTTGCAGCTAAGCCGAGACCAAATATAGCTGGTTAAAACATATTTCGAAGACATTTTATCACTTTAAATTGGACCTTCACCACAGACGAAAGCGGCTTTCGAATTACGCGAAAGGAAACATCGTGTGATGCGGGAGAAGACGAGCTATAGCCACGATAGAGCTCTTTTTTGGAGTTGCAGCAATAGCTTAATGACTATGACGTTGTGCTACTAAGCTCGAGGTAGCGGGTTCGGTCCCGGTTATGGCAGCCGCATTTCTGTGTGGGCGAAAGGCAAAACCACTCGTGTACTCAGATTTAGATGCACGTCAAAGAACCGCCACTCTTCATAAGTATTCCAGTGTCCCCAATTACGCCATGCCTAAAATAGCATTACGGTTTGCGCACGTAAAACTCCAAAATTCGCTTTTATGTATGCTCTTCCCTGTATTCGCGTTCTTCAACGTCTTTCTTTATAGATTAAAGGAACCGGAATGCGAAAACACCCGTGTACTTAGATTTAGGTACACGTTAAAGAACCCCACGTGATTCAAATTTTCGGAGTCCCCCGCTACGGCGTGCCTCATAATCAGATGATGGTTTTGGCACGTAAAACCCCATGATTTAATTTAATAGATTAAAGGAACCCCTGATGCTGCTAAGCAGTATGCCGCCGGTTTGATCGAGGACAGCACTAGATGATTTCTAGGGAGTTGAAATGAAGAAATATTTTATATACAAGACTTTGGATGAACGTTAAAACCCAGGGCGATTGAAGTTGACCTGTAGGCTGCGATTCCTGCGTCTGTCATAGCCCATGTTTTGCTTTGTGACGTTAAACCCAATCATCATTTTCATGATTCTCATCCGTTCAGTGTTGTGTATGTTTGGTTTAAGGTGCTTCTAAACATGCGCATTTCCACCGCATGCTTTTGTCTCTGTTAGTTGGTGAAGCAGCGGTAGGTGTGACGAGGGAGGCTGTCTCTGCGAAGGCTAACTCGGGTGAGTGCGTATGCCACTTTTTTTTAGGCCTGATGCTGACACCGCATGCGTTTCTTCATAGCAGATTACAGCCAAACGAATTATGTTATTTAGTCGCATTTTATTTGCTGTCAATGAACGATACGTATGCATTTACTGCATTCGCGTGTGTAAACTCGATGACCTCATTGCCATTAAGATGTTTTAAAGAACCATAATTTGTTATATAGCAACTGACATTGCCCGTAGTACTTTTTTAACCAGTCATGAGTAAGCCCTGAAATAGGAGACGGAGGTGTTGCAAAAACTGCCGCAGTAGTAGAGTATTTCGTTAGCGTGTTTTTCTTTAGCGAGACGCTTCCTTACTTTCGATATTTCAGTATACAGATGAAAAGAGGTATCGTTGAAAGAACTACTGTTGTTTCACTTAATAGGAAATGACTTGGAAGATCCTAATTTAGTTCAATTTCAAATGTGTTAAACTATTTAAACAACAGAACAATTTTATGCGCGCCGCCTGTAGATAGTTGTAAGTGCTTTCGCAAATGAAGCAACTGTAACAGAAACTCAACGCTTTTTATACACCCTTCATCCATTTGCTGTTATTAGAGGGGAAGGCACAGTGACAGTTTTGATACGTGCGGACAGTGCGCGCTGATCTGGAGAACAATTGGTTACTCTTCTCCAGCGTTTCATAGTTTAATATTAGGCTCCGAAGATACAAGTTAGCGATTACTAGCTAGAAAAATTCCTATCTTTTGTGTTCTCCTCTGGGTATAGCCATTTTCTTGGTGCTTGTGGTAACTATTCAGTGTTTGTCCTAGAAACTAAGGTTAGTCGAGGCGTTTCTTTAGTCTTAGCTAGTCACAATGTCAGCTATCGCCTTTAACAGTCTAGATTGTGTGAAGGTGTATCAAGTTATGGAGCATTACAGAAACCTACTATCGGTGCAGGAATTTCAGCCACTAAAGGTACGGACACTACAAATGTGTTCATGTCTGTGCAGGGAGCTCCTAAAATGACTAGTGCAGTAACATGATCAAAGTATATAACATGATCATGAACTTGCGATGCGTTCCCAGAATGCATCACAAGTGTATACATTTCGTCACGCAGTGGTAGTATGACTCTGCAAAGTTTTTGTAAGAATGAACGTTGTGAATGAACGTAGAACAAAGATTCAAAGTTTCTCCTATTACTCTATCGACTATGCCAGAAATACACAGAATTTTCTCCAAGGTATGCTCAAATGTTTAAAAAAGAAATGAGCAATTATGAGGCAAAGTTTCCATGAAAAAAAAGTCTAGGTTTTGCACAATGCATAGTACTTTGATATACGAGATATAAACTATCTTATAGCACACCTGAACAGTGCCATGATAACGTACTATAGTTAGATTGAAAGTCATTGTCGAGTTGAAGAGATTGGTTGTGATGATATCGTGGTACGAGTGGCGCATAAAAGAATAACTCCCTGCTCGCATCGTCAAGAAGCAACAAATGCAGCTTTGCAAACAAAATGCATTCCCGAACTATAGAAGAAGCTTGGTGTGTTAATGGTGCCCAATATGCTCAAGTATCTCTGATGAATCGAAGTGAGAATTTTAGTACACCGATCCAAGCCAAACATAGTAGAGGAATAGCCTTACATAGATTACGCTTGGTACGGCGTAATAGTACCGCTTATAAACTACTGGCAAACCTAATAGTCAATTTGTGGAGCAAGCAGTAAACTCAAGCACATTCTGTTTTACTGTAAGAAATATTCCACCTGCCACTTAAACATACCAAGATGCCCCACATTATGAATGGAAGGCTGCTATCATTGAACGAACCCTTCAGTGCAAGCTAGTCAGGCAAACCACAGTAGAGACTATGTGCGCAGTAATACAATATACTGAACAAACCGGAAACTAAAATTCATTAGGCGTCTTTAAATATAAAACGTTGCGGTGATGTTTCGTTCACTGTTTAGACACTTGTCTTCCTCTTTGATTGTCCCTCAATCCCTAAAGGTGCAATAGCTAAATTACGATAAGGTAATGTGCTAGCACTATCACTTACCAAGCTAAGGTCATTGGACGTTTACAGCAACGGCTTAACTTTTGATCTAGGGCAAAATGGGTGTTTTAAGTCATTTATAACGCAAACGTTCATTCTCCGATCGCATGAAATCTCCCTTAATCGATTTACACATACCAGGTCTGGTTTTATTGTTCGCTAAGTAGTTTTGATTCATTTTCGCTCCCCATCACAGTGGAGCATACAGTGTTTCTAAAAGGTGCCTATATCTGCGCACTTAGTTAATAATATTACTAAAAAACCACGACTTTTTTATAGAAGCAGGTGGATAATGTGCCACCGAAATTATCAAAATGACTAACATTTGCAGTACAGGTTCATGAATCGTTTTAGTAATTTGTTTATTCATCTTCAGACGCACTTCAAACCCCGACAGAATAAGCAAGCAATTTGTGGGTTTTTGCTATGCAGAGAGTGAAAGAAACTATAAAAATTATAGAGATTAGCCAGAGGTTTTTTCTGTTAATTTCACTGTAATACCATGCAAGGGGGAAAGGGAATGAAAAGTGAAGAAAAGAGTAGAAAGTCAAGCACGTGCACAATCCACACGTAGCAAGCTGCGTAATAACGTTTTTTTGTGCAGACCCGTAGGCATTATGGACGTGAACAGTGGCAGCCTTCTGCGCTGAATAGCTTTGAAACCACTGGCTTCCTTTTACTTCGATATTGAACGATTTTTCATTTCATGAAGCACTGCGCGCGTAACTTGCCTTTCGACGCGCTCACGCGGGCAGACACAGAGACGGTATACGTGAATGTCTTCTAACCGCTGCATATGTCGCACACTGGTTTCTTGGCCATTGCAATGATGAAGACTGAGTAAGCGCTTCGCCGATTCACAAACGGTGCAACATGGTCTGTTCGCGTCGCCGTAATGCAGGTGGGGGATGCCAAGCCATGGAGCAACGAACGTAGACAAAACATGGTTAAATCCATACCTGCCAACTATCGAGAATTTCTTGCAAAGTTTGCGAATTTGGGCTCGTTCTGCGATTTACGAATGTTGCGTAATGCTATACGAAAAATGCATTGTGTTGGGCAAAAATAGTTTTAAAGGTGTTGATGGATGGCGTGACGCAAGAAGAAAAAATAGGCGTGCAAGAATGAATTTCCGCGGTGCTTGCGCTGCCTTCCTGAGGCAGTTAAACACGCCGCATACTAGTGGGATACTTGCATTGAGCAAGCTTACTTAGTATTGTTCCCGAGGCAGGCGAAATAGGCAATAGAAAAGCCACTGAAAGAGTCTGCACGATCTAAAGAGAATGTACGTCTCTGGTGGTCAAACTTTGCGGCTGTTTGTGTGTTTCTGACGTTAAATCACTAATAAAGGTTTGATGTACGCTAGAAAAAGTGTGCACTGATAGCAAAGTTGTTCACAAGGCCTGGCATAGTCACCGTGTCTCTCCATCTCAAACCCCCCACCCCCTCTCCCGTTCGCGGGATCTTTACGAATTTTACACGTCCAGAGGCTGGCAGGTAATTTAAAACGTTCGTTTTGCCCAAGGACAATGCATATTTACGGGGAGGTTGATCATACGGGCCATTTGCAGCGTCAGTTCGCAAAAACAGAAACTAAATACTCCGACCACTCTAATATGCTGGTCGGGAAACTTTGTTAATTTTGCAGTGTCGCGGAATTCATTAAAACTAAGTTATGTCCCTTGCCATGGCTACAGTGATAAATGTATCCAATTGTCGAGACTAGTTGACCATTCTATCAGCGTCTTGCGTTTTGTTTGCTTTGGAGGGTAGCCATGGAAGTAGAGAAAACTGTACATTGTGGTGTGGCTGCTGAATAATGAACTTTATTGCATCACGGAGTGCTACAAGTTTTGAACTCCTAGATATAGACCCATAAAAAATTTAAATTTCATTTCTACAAACTTTGTCGGGATCATTTCATCCTTAGTGCTGTTCAGCTTCTCCGAGCTATCTGTGTAAAAATACTGTTAGGTTCTCTGCACGTGCTAACGTTGTTGCAAGGTTGTTTGCTTGATGACTTGCAATGTCGTTTCAAGGATTCTTATTCATGTGGAATAGAAAGTTGTACCTGAGGTTGGGGCTGACACCAAAGAAGTGCACAAAGTCAGGCAGCAGGCGTGACTTCTGTTGGCAAAGAAGCCGACAGAAGTCAGTCGACATGTTGAGCAATGTTCTTGTAGAACCTTGTATGCGGCCTCACTTCTAGCAGGCGAGCTAGTATGAGGAACAGCCGCTTTCTGTCTTCTCCCGTCATACCAAGGAAATAAAAATTGAATTGAATAGAATTGAACTAGGCAAGTGCAGGATGTGTACCATGAGCGCATCAATAGCAATGTAGGTTGTGATAAAATAATTTTGGGGAAATTCCTATGTCGCAACTTGGAATGCAGTTCTTTGCACGCCATGACACGTCCAGAAAGCTAGGGTTTGCACACTCTAAATTTACAGATAGTTGTCATGCAAGTATTTCCTAGTAAGGTAAGCTCTACTACAGGCAACCGAAAAATCGGGTGTTGCATAAATTATTGTTAGCTGTGCTCAAGCACCATATTTCATCTTATCAAAAATGTGAAAAGTTCCATCTTAGCGCTCAAACACTTCATCTGGCGCGAGACGTGCTGGCTCAAAAAGAAATCTCTCTCAATGATACCAAGATACGATTCCGTTCATCTATTGAATCTTATTTGCTCATTATTGTACACAGGGTACGTGTGAATTAAAGGATTGAGTAAATACTTTTCGCGTGGGAGCTGCAGGCATTGTTCTTTTAGGTATGCCGAAACTGCCACTAAATTATTGTGAAATCATACACGAACGTGTCAGTTTATCACGCTTGACGCCAATGTCCCAAATTGAACATATAATCGAGAGTTGTGGAGTTGGCGGCAACAAGTCCATGAGACCAACGAACATCTTGTTCAGCAGTGTACAGCTGGGTACTCGGCCTTACGCAACATTATGAGAAAAGCAATTTGAAGAGCGCTTTCTGAAAATAAAGAATTGTATTTCGCACATACATCTTCTTATCTAGCGAAACAAATGTCGACTGATTGCAAGAACCTTTGTGTCATCCAGAATTGCTTCATAAGCTACATTTCTAATTCCCTTTGAAATCAAGGGTAATGGCTGCTGGGAATCTATCAGGGTGCTTCAGGTTCTATATAGACGACAGAGTATCAATGACACTATGAATGAAAGTCTGCGTCAGACGCCATCTGTAACCCATTATGATTCCTCATGGAGGAAGGAAACCACAGGAGAGGCCCTGGCCAGCACGAACGTATTGGAGAAGGTGTGGCGGAAGTCACGTGCTGTTTTTCGCAAAGGAGCACTGGGACGGGTACCCCAAATGTCAACGTTGCCATGGCAACCACGCTCCTGAAGCTTTCGCTGATGCTCTCGGTCTCTGAAAAGTGAGATGAGATTTTTCCGTCGGTGTCTTTCCCGCAACACCTTTTGTTCGCGAGAAAAGCGGACTTTGGAGTGTGGTGTGTAAGCTTGAAAGTTGTGTTTTGGGTCTGCGAGTCGGAGTGCCGGCCAGCAACAGATACACTCAACCAATCACGGCGCGGGTCTTCGTCGTCTTCTTCAACGTGCCACAGAAAAACACAGGAGCGCGTCTGCTTCACTCAAACTGCTACAGAAGTTTTGTAGGCTTTGTTCTGACGCGCGCCAGGAGCACAGACTTCCGGCGGGTGGTAAAATGCAAGTTCAAAGTTCGCGCCCATATGCTCCGACGAGCTGCAGAACCCCTGATTGGAGGCTCAAAGAGAGGTGGCACACCAACATGGCTGCACTTCCGGCTTCAAAAAAGTGACGTCAGGGCCTCTCCTGTTTTGTTTCCTTCCTCCATGTGATTCCTTATATACCTCTATGCTGATCATCTCCATTAGCTTGCTGACGCAGCTAGCCATACTACTCAATGGTAGTATGATAGGTTGAAGGGTTATTTGCCAGGTTTGAGGAGAAGGACTTGGTGACTGCCTATAAACATGTTAGAGACCAAGCCGTCACGTCATGACACCTTGAAAATTCCGAGAAATACATCACCGACGAAAGTAGACGAAGGTTTTTAAAGGACAGTGTAAGTTGCACCGTCGGACCCTGAGGATGAAGGACACCTGCACATGGCGAGGGCCATCTTAAGCTATTCCACGGAAAAATGGCGGTTAATAGCGCATCTCGCGAACCAGGGGTGCCAGTAGAAACGCATGTGCGGGCCAAAACATCGGATTCCATGTCCTCGAATATACCTTCCCTGCTTCGGCGTTCTTTCGGCACCTTTAGTGAAGAAGTAGTGGCCATAATGGCTGGTGCTTGAAAACAAAGAAGTGGCATTTTATGTTCAATTACAGCACCCGTTAGCAGCTTTCATGAGCGTAATGGGCGATGTTATCCGGTGCCTATATTCTTTACCGTTGGGAATTTCTAACTGAAGTATATTTTTAGATCCTGGCCTTGAGGATGCGCCTGGAGGCGAGACCGCGGGTGAAGGTGACAAGGAAGGTGCCGGTGAGTACTAGTTTTTTTTTTTTTTTTTTGCAAATGCTTTATTCATTCTTCACATGAACATGATTACACAGATATCTGGACCGATATCCAGGGAAGGCTAGTTTCCGGTCCAGTGTCAAAATATAACAAACAGGTCAGGTGCAGAATTTAAGAGCAGAATTCCGGAACATGTTTTGATTTCTAACAGACAAGAAACATTAAGAAAGATTCCAAGTTATTTTATGCAACTATGTTGAAGATTCTGGTTGTCAAGAAAAAAGAATTTGCTACACTGCTTGAAATTACGTGCGGTTTTAACCTCTAGGGGTAAAATATTCCAGATTTTTGTGCCACTGAATTCAATTACCCTTTCGCCATATACATTATAACACTTTGGTAAATTGAGGTTACCTTTCAGAGCATGTCTAGTACTGCGAGTTGGAAAAGAAAAGAGGTTTCGAGGAATAGGAAAGTTAGTGCACAAAATATTATTAACTGAAATTGAAATCTTATGATTACATAGTGCCTTAACCGATAACACATGTTGTGTTTGGAAATGATCATTAAAAGTATCACTGTTATAGGTTGAAGAGCTAATTATTTTCAGAGCCCTTTTTTGTAGTTTATGTAAAGGTTGTAGGTAGGTCATGTAGGTCACGCCCCATGATTCCAAACAATAACTAATATGGCTATGGCAAAACGCATAGTATAGGGATTTGAGTACTTCACGAGGGAAATATTGTTTTGCTTTTATTAAGGAGTAACAACCGTATGCGACCTTCTTGCATACACTATGAATATGGGCTTCCCAATGTACATGTTGGTCAAATATGACGCCCAGATATTTAAACGAATCAACTTCTTGGATAGGGCTATTATTTAAGCTAATATTTATTTGACTGGTGTCACAATTGTTTCTCCTCGACCGAAAAACTACATATTTTGTTTTATTGCTATTTAAAGTTAATTTGTTTTCTAAAAACCACGAGGAGATTCTTGATAACTCGGCCATCACATCCGTTTGCAGTGCAGGGAGTGTGTCTCCTGTAAATAATAAAGCTGTGTCATCTGCATACATTAGGACGTTTGAGTTCTGTAGAGAATTAGGGAGGTCATTAATGTACAACGAGAATAATATCGGACCGAGCACAGATCCTTGTGGGACTCCACAGGTGACTGTGCTGTATGTAGAATAATAATCACCCATTACTACCATTTGTTTCCGTGAGGATAAATAGCTGGAAAAAAATTCGAGGGAGTTATTTGTAACTCCATAACATTCTAGTTTTTTCAATAGTATAGAGTGGGAAACCGTATCAAATGCCTTTTTTATATCCAAAAATATTCCTATAATTGGTTTATTTTGATGAAGTGCAGAATTTAATAATTGCGCAAGTGTCAAGACTGCAGTTGATGTCGATCTGGAGGGAACAAAGCCGTGCTGCTGCGGACAGATTACATTGTTTTCGCTTAGAAATTGTTTCAATCGGTTGGAAATTAGTTTTTCAAAAACTGTGTTTATCACACTCAAAACTGAAATTGGTCTATAATTCTCAGGTTGGTTCGAATCTCCTGACTTGTATACGGGAACGACTTTGGCTCTTTTTAATATATCTGGATAGGAGCAAGAAGCAAATGCTAGATTGAATACACGGCATATGGGACTGCAGAGAATGTCAATATTGTCTTTTAATACCCTAGTGGGTATACCATCATGACCAGCCGCTTTCTTTAGTGGCATTTTATTTATCGTTGATATAAGTTCGTTATGAGTTATTTCCTCTAGGTGAAAATCGTTTTCAACTATCCTAGGTAGGACAAGTGCGGGCTTGCTGGATATGAACTGATTTGCTAGATTCATTCCTATGTTGGCAAAATAATAATTAAAATCATTAGCTACTTGCGTCGATGGTTTCTCAGGTTGAATGCTCTCTATTTTGCCTTTGCCTATAACTTCTTTTATGATTTCCCATATCCTTTTTGTGTTACCGCTCTCGTTCTTAATAAGGTTAGTATAGTATTGCTTTTTCGATTTTCTAATCATACTAACTGAGCTATTTCTAAAGTATTTAAAGGTCTCCCTATAATATGAGTTTGATTTATTACGTTTCCATTTTCGGTAAAAGGAGTCTTTCTGTTTTAATGTTTCCAGTATAGTATTGGTTATCCAAGGACATAGAGGTCGCTCGTAATTGTGGGGCACATATACTCTTGTAGATTGCTTAATGGCATTGCAGATACATTCAATAAGTGTTTCACACTGAGTATGTACATCACTCAAGTCAAATATTTTCTGAAAATCTACGCATCTGAGCAATCGTCGTACTTCTGCATAAATTATACAAGTAGATCTGACGCGCGAAAAATATAGTATACTGACGCGCGAAAAATATTGCAAGAGCAAGAAGGGTGCACTCAAGTATTAGGAGTGTATGTGTAATTGTTGGCGGAGCGGTGGGGCGAGGTTAGAGGAGCACAAAAGTTATCCTCAAAAGGCTATGTGGAATTAAATTAGGGGATTCTGAGGGCTTTCATGAAGGTGCCCTGGTCGGGTAAGAATTTGTAATGTCGGGTAAGAATATCAAATTATAATCATTCAATACATTCTGGCCTGCCTCTGCACAAAGAAAATATGTTCTTCGCTTAACTTGTCATGACATTTTGGTCTGCTACAAGGTTAAGATGGAACAGGACAGATGACAAAGTTGACAGTAAGCATACACCGAAGAGGATGAAGGCGAAAGCCTGCGCATTTTCACGACACATGCATTAAATTTCTTCACATTTTCATTCGAATACGTTGTTACTTCCTATTGTTTTCTGCCACCAAAGGTCGTGGGTTCCACTCCGAACAAAGGTCGTAGGTTTGAGTGCCTTAATTACTTCTGTCGTAATTGAGGTAGAGTTAAGGCACTCGAACCCATGAACTTTGTTGGTAGCACCATGGTGGCACCAAGTGGCATGCTTGTTACTTCCTATTGTTTTCTCCCACGAAAGATGGTTCGACTACCACCAAAGGTGGAGGGTTCGACTCCCACCAAAGGTCATGAGTTCGAGTGCCTTAATGAACTCTATCCTAATTAACTGTGCCTAATTAACTATGCATTAAGTAACACCAAAGGTCGTGGGCTCGTGTACCTTGATGAACTCTCTTAATTGATGTGCCCTAATCAACCTTGCTTTAAGTAAAACCAAAGGTCGTTGGTTCGACTCCCAGCAAAGGTAATGGGTTCGAGTGCCTTAAGTCTATCGTAAATAATTTAGAGTTAATTAGCGTACTCGAACCCACGACGTCTGTTGGTGGCACCATGGTGGCACCATCACATGGTATCTCCATCAATTTATGTGCCATTAAACATTCCGGACGGTCAAATTATTAACCATGAACCATCTAAGGCTCTTGTCTTAATAAAAAACATAAACATTACAGTCAGCAGATAACACGTCATACGGAGGACATACTTGCTCGATTAGAACTTCGCCATTGAATGAAACTTGCCTATATAGAAAATCGAACTGCACAACTATATTGTGGGCATAATAAACACCCACAATATAAAAATAATACGGTAGTATTCTTCAGATATGCTTTTTATTTGAATAGCCCTGTTAGTGTACTTGCTCTCTGGGATAACATATCCTACTTTTCCAGCTCTAGGAATGACATCACTCTTCCTCTATTTGGACAATGATCTAATGCACTTTCTTTTCGCCTGCCCCGCTTCTTCCTCTATTACTAATAGATATGTTAATACCAAATTTACTTTCCTGCAATAAATCCGCGGCTAATTGCGCACTGCATAATGCAGTGTTTCCGGAAAATCAGTGGCTGTTTTAAGTTTTCTACAACGACCATGATGCTGCATTTTGGCGACAATAGGTATTCGACTCACTTTATGCAGAAGGCAGACCCTTACTCCTAACACTTTGCGTAATGTTATGGCCGTGAGAATGTAAGGCGGATGGGAACGCTGGGTTCACCTGCCAGTTAAAAATTAGGCTGCATGGATGGGAGAACATGCGAATTATTGTTGTGCTCGGCTAAATAACCATTTGGTGGAAATTAAGCAACAGGCTATCTTTCAATCATTGGCATAAAATTGAGATGACGTCGTTTAGGTTCCACAAATGTTTCTCTGTAACAGTGTGGTTGGCATGCGTAGGTTATGGTCGCGATTTTCGAAAATGGTTTCCTTTACAATAAATTTGAAGCTAAAAGAAGACTTCCGTATTTTATGTATATGTTTTTTGACCAGTGCAGGCGTAAATAGCGTAATTTATTGGGAAAATATTGCAAACACTAATTTCGTAGGCACTCAGTCTGCCACAAGTTGTTCATACCCGCCCAAATGTTTCGGAAAACTTTTTGCGCACGTTTCATGTATGCAGCTAAAATTGGTTAGGTGTTAAGAAGCTATGCAAAAACTTCATTGCACAGTCGCATTTGTCAAGGTTTGATTGCTTAAAAAACTTGTACGGGCCTGCTAATTACAGCGCAAAGCACACAACATCAACACTGATGTTTTGAAAACTATGCCTATTTTCACATTCAAACATTTTTGGACCACTCAACTATTTCCTTACACAGTTTGGCTGTAAGTGGAAGCCGTCAGGGTATGTAAAAAAATAGAACAAGGACATAGGGTGGCGGTAAGCTAAATTGCATACAATAATTAGCTTTGGAGCGTTCGTTGCACAGAGACCTAAAATGAGGAAGTTGGGGGGGGGGGGGGGGGGGGCATATGGCGTTTTTTGTCAGCTTTACAACTGGAGAAGCCCAATATGCATACGTCTTTAAATATGCACGCAGTGCGATGTATACAGTGCACAGGGTGCGCAGTTTAATCCAGGTGAATGAAAAAAATAGCAGTGGGCGCCAGGGAGGAGCACAGCTCTCAAATTAAGACATGCGTCCTGCGGCATGAATCCTGTTGCCTTTGGTAATTCACTACAACGCAGCCCGATGTGGCCGGTGGAACTGTGCTGCTCGTTATAAACTACTCGTTCATAAACTACTAGTTCGTGCGGCATCAACAATCTCCGATGTGACAGTCATATGGTGATTGCTCTAACCGGCTAAACGCAATCGGCATTCTAAATATAGTAGTTTCTGTCAGTACTTGATTTCTGTAAACTTAGGAAGAGGACTGAGTTAAAAAGCAGAAGAAATAAAGAAAACTGGCAGCGTCCGAGAAATGCGGCACAAGATAGGGCAATAGGAACTTATGTGATGCTATATTTAATTTTCTAATCGAAACAAGTTGACATCTCATGGTAATTATATCTGTTCTTTTCCTCACCATGAAAACAAAAATAGTAACTTTAATTTTTATTATCAACCGTCAAAATTGATAATAACGATTAGTGTTAAATTATTATTTTATCTCAATTAAAAAAAGTCATTTATGTTTTCTTCCCGTTTTTCTGCCGCCGCCCGATTCATGGCCGATCCCACGTAGTGGGTTGAGCCATAACCATAGGCTCCAAACCGAGCCAAACCAAAACACGACAGGAAAATCCAAAAAGGTGCAGTTTTACTGAACTGCATCGAACGACAATATGTATTTCTTGAGACTAAGAAAAAAAAAGAATCTGAGTTCCTGAGAATGAAACGGAAGCGACTGGCGGCAGCATGCTGCCCTTAAGTTCAGTGGTTCCCGCAATCCATAAACATCGTATCTTCTGTGTTACGCGCAACGGTAACTTGAAAGTCCTCGTTGTTATCGGCTTGGTGTGTAGCGCCGTGGTCTACTGAGTGCACGCAATGGAGCAATGCAGCTACCGCTGTTACTAGTTCAAGCCCAGCAGAGATAACTGTCCCTTCATTATTATTGTTATCAGCCTATATTTATGTCCACTGCAGAACGAAGGCCTATCCTGCAATTTCCAATTACACCTGCCTTGCGCTGGCTGATTGCAACTTGCGCCTGCAAATGTCCTAACTTCATCACCCCACCAAGTTCTCTGCCGTTCGCGACTGCGTGTTCCTTCTCTGGATATGCATTCTGTAACTCTAATGGTATACCAGTTATCCATTCTACGCATTACATGACCTGCCCAGCTCCACTTTTTTCTTTTAATGTCAATTAGAACATAAGCTATCCGCGTTTTCTCTGAGATCCGCACCACTCTCTTCCTGTCTCTTCAGGTTAGGCCTAACATTTTTAGCTCCATCGCTCTTTGTGCGGTTCCTTAGCAAGTTCTCAAGCTTCTTTGTTAATCTCCAAGTTTCTGTCCATATGTTAGCACCGGTAGAATGCAATGATTGTTCACTTTTCTTTTTAACGTTAGTGGTAAGCTCCCAGTCAGGATTTGGCAATGCCTGCTGTATGCGATCCAACGCAACTTTATTCTTCTGTATATTTCCTTCGCATGATCAAGGTCTTCTGTGAGTAATTGACCTCGAAAAACGTACTGCTTTACAGACTCTAGAGGCTGACTGGCGATCCTGAATTCTTGTTTCCTTTCCAGGCTATTGAACATTATCTTTCTCTTCTGCATATTAGCCTTCAACTCCCCTTATACACTTTCTCGGTTAAGGTCCTTAATCATTTGTTGTAATTCGTCTTCATTGTTGCTGTATATAGTCATGGGCGACTTGAATGCAAGATTGGGGTAAAAGGAGACTGGTGAGCAAGCAATTGGAAACTATGGCGTCGATTTTAGGAGCACAGAGGAGAGATTCTGGTAGAATTCGCGGTAAGGAATAGGCTCTGAATAATGAATACCTTCTTTAGGGAGCGCAGCAACAGGAAGCGGACCTGGAGAAGACCTAAAGGAGAAAGAAGGAATGAAATATATTTCACACTCTCTACCGATCCCAGCATAGTGTAGTATGTAGAAGTATTAGGTAAGGTAAAGTGCAGTGACGTACCATAGGTTAGTGAGGTCTAGTATTTCTCTCAATTTGAAGAAAGAAGGAATAAAATTATTCAATAAGAAAGAGGACAACCTAGAAAGAGTAAGGGTAAAGGTAGACCAATTCAGGCTGGTACTCGCAAACAAATATGCCGCTTCAGAACAGGAAGAAGAAGACAACATAGAGGTAATGAATGAAACCGTAACTAGGCTGATCTCAGAAGCACCAATTGAAGTGGGAGGTAAGGCACCAAGGCAAACAGTACGTAAGCTCTCCCAAGTATCAAAGGACCTAATAAAGAAACGACAAAACATTAAAGTGTAAAACTCGAGAGATCAGATAGAATTCGCTGAACAAGAAGAAAGTAAGGGATATTCGAAATTAAAACGTGGAAATGATTTAGGAAGCCATAAAAAATGGATGCAGCATGAAATCAGCGAGAAGAAAATTTGGCATAGGATAAGTGAAGATGTATGCACTGAAAGATAAGCAGGGTAATATTATCAGAAATTTCAATGACATAGTAGAAGGAACCGAAGAATTCTATACTGACTTGTACAGTACGCAGAGTAGCCAAGCTACATTCATTCGAAGTAGTGATCAAATGGATACAGATGCTCCTCCTATAACTAGCGATGAAGTTAGAAGGGCCTTGAAAGACATTACCAGGGGAAATCTGCTGGAGAAGATGGAATAACAGTCGATATAATCACAGATGGAGGAGATATCATGCTTGAAAAACTTGCGGCGCTTTAAACGCAATGCCTCACGACTTCAAGTGTACCAGAGAACTGGTAGAACGCCAACATTATACTAATCCACAAGAAGGGAGACATTAAAGAATTGAAGAATTATAGACCCATTAGTAGCTTGCTTTTAGTATTGTATAAAATATTCACCAAGATAATTTCCAATAGAATCAGGGCAACACTTGACTTCAGCCAACAAAGAAAGCAGGCTGACTTCAGAAAGCGACAGTCTACGGTCGATCACATCCATGTCATCACTCAGGTAATCGAGAAATCTGCGGAGTACAATCAACTTCTCTGTATAGCTTTCATAGATTATCAAAAGGCTTTTGATTCAGTAGAGACACCAGCAGTCATAAAGGCATTGAGTAATCAAGGAGTACAGGAGGCATACGTGAATATCTTAGCAAACATCTACAAGGGTTCCACAGCTACCTTGGTTCTCCACAAGAAAAGTAGAAAGTTACCTATCGAGAAATGGGTCAGGCAAGGAGACACAATCTTTCCAATGCTGTTCACTGCATGCTTAGAAGAAGTATTCAAACTCTTAGGCTTTGAAGGCTTAGGAGGGAAGATCAGCGGTGAATGAATATCTCTGCAACGTTCGGTTTGCAGAAGACATTGTCCTATTCAGCCACAATGAAGTGTCCCCTAATATTTTCCAATTGACGAAAGCACATTTTAATTATATGGTCCTTGGTTCACAGGAGAAGAAGAAAAGGATTCTAAAGAGAAGAAAGATTCCAACGACAAAGGTAACCTATATTTACACTGGGTTGGTCTGGCGATATCGCCCCTGTGTCAATTCTGCCCAGAAATAGAAACTATACAACACTTCTTTTTTAACGGTAATTATATGGCCACTCCAAGTGCATTTCTGCCATCGTCGTCGTCGCCGTGAAGTTCCGAATAAAGTCCACGGGCGATAAGATCGGCGCCGCGCGCCGTACGCTTTATGTGCGAGTGAAAGCCTCTGACGGTGAGCCGGCAGTCGCTACTCGCGCATGGAAGGGTGGGAAGCGGGAAGGCAGCGCGCAGTCTTCCAGTCGCGCACAGCGCTCCGGAGGGAGGGTAGGGAGGTAGAAGGGCAGCGCTTTCCTGCGGCCGCGCGCTCTCGCCGGGCTGGAAGACTGCGGAGGAGGGAGGGGGGCGTTCTGCGCCGCGAGCGCCTATCCACGCGGCTGTATCATGAAAGACATAAGCGGCCGGGGCGCAGTCCACCCTCCCCGTGTTTTCGCGGCAAAGATCGCGTTGATACGAGCGCCGGCACGAAGTTCAATTCGATCGTTGTTCCTGCGGCGCCGACTCAATCCAGCACTTTGACAGCGACTTTCCGCGGTCATCGAGTGAGATGCGTTCATGTTTGCTTGTGCGCGCGTGACCACATGCTTGTTAATTCAGTTAGTGTGCCTACATTTACAAGTTTATACGGCCGACACAACTACTATGAGGACATACTTTGTACAGCGGTCCAGTAATTTGCTATCGCAATCGATGCTTCGCCTTTCGGGCGAATCTGCGTCTTTTTTAATATCTCGCGGGTATAAACTAAACAAAAGGACTTCTTGAAATTCCGTTTGCTAATTTAGGGGTTACGCAACATCAGAAAGATTATTAACTTTCGGTGCCTCAGTACGGGGCCACAGGGACTTATTTGATGCCGTTTGTGATTTAATTCAGTCAACAAAACTAATAGCATTTTAAATCCATTCACCAGCAATTCTTTTAGTGATGTTTGAGTGTTCAATCATTGCATTGCAATGTTTAGAAAAATTATTCGGTCTGTTTTGATTACTAAATTGCACAGTAGTTGTAGTTTCTAGAAACAGTATCTTAAAGTTCAGGTGCCCAATTCTTGGCCAATCCACCTGAGTGGGTACATGCCATGTTTTAAGGACATCATCATCATCATAATCAGATGAAGATACTTCCGAAAAGAAATCGGGCATCAATCTTGTGTACCTTGTGTTACTCGGACATACCTGACGCAGAAATACAGATCTATGCCACACAATTTTATGCACAAGTAGGTAGAATCATAACAAACTGCCGCATTTACTTAGTAACCATTGGTTTGCGCTGATGATGTCGCGGTCGCGGGTTTTAAACCTGGCCACGGCGTTCGCACTTTAATGGGGGAAAATGCAAAAATACTTGTTTACTTAGATTTAGGTGTATGCTATAACACCTTAGCTGGGCAAAAATGCCGAGTCCTTCACTGCAGCGTTCCTTATAATGCTATCTTGGTTTTGGTAAGTAAACGACTATAATTTAGAATTCTTCTTCTTCTTTCTGGGGTTTTACGTGCCAAAACCAGTTCTGATTATGAGGCACGTCGTAGGGGAGGGCTCCGAATTGATTTTGACCACCTGGGGATCTTTAACGTGAACTACAACGCAAGAACACGGGTGTTCTGGCATTTATAAAGGAGCGTGAGCTATTCCTGTGAGGAGCACCATCGTTTCAGTTGTATTGTAACACGTCCGTCTATGATAAAACGGTAACTTTTGTAACGATGCCGCATTTTTATATTTCATTTAAAACAGGTATTCAACAACCCCTTTAAGCTTCGTGGCACACTGCTCTTCGCTGTGGGTGTAATGAGGATGGAGGCGGTATATTAGGCTTCCACAGGAAATAATGGAGATGATGGGTATATGCATAGAAAGAAAGGTACGACGCATCTCTAAATGCATTTGAGATTTCAGGCACCTTGTCTGAAAGGGTGCATACATTGTGGGTGATTGGCTAAAAATGGCCCAGTGGCTCAAGTTGTCTATTTAGCGTCAAGTATCTGGCATATACGCAGTTGACACAGTTCAGTGACCCAACAACTTCACATAAATTTCAGTTTCTTTTAAACAACTGAACAATCTAAACCGTATATATCTTATTTACTGTTTTCTGGGAACACTAAATTAAACGGACAGCGTCTGCTTCCACGCTAAATCCTTTTAAGCATTTGTGAACCCTACGTGTAGGAACAATTGACAGCACCTGTCAATCTCGTTATTCACAACACCGCTTTACTGAAAAGTTTGAGTGCTGTAACCCTTCATATGCACTCCACCAATCATTTCATTCAATGGTGGCGGTGGAGATTCGGCTGCGTAAACACCGACCAAAGGAAGCAGCGGTTGCCCTGGTGGAGGAAAGAAGTCAACTCCCTATATAAAACCTGTATACCGTCCATGCGCTGTATTATAATTTCTATATGATCCTATATGTTCGAAAAGCTATAAGTTCAAGCACAAACTTTTATGATCATATAGGATTATAGTATGGCACACGTGGAACTTTTCCGATAGGGCTTCCCGAAACTTTCGCTTCGGTGATATTTGTTTACTAGCTCAGTTGAATACTTCGAGCTTATATCTTCCTATGAACCTCCGTGTTGCTTTGATTTATGTAGCCGGTTACTACACACGGGGTATGGAGTAGAGCACTGCACGGGCTCGGGCTTACCCGAAAGCCCGAGCCCGGCCCGGCCCGTGGGCCGGGCCGGGCCAGGTAGAGCAGTTTTTTTACGGGCTCGGGCCGGGCTCGGGCAGGGCGTGTGCTTTTTGACCCGGGCACGGGCCGGGCTCGGGTTTTTTGACGCGGGCCCGGGCCGGGCTCGGGCTTTCTGCGAGTTATTCTCGGGCTTCTCAACTCTGAAAAACATGTATTTTTCGGTCTCGGGCCGGGTTCGGGCCGGTTTCGAGCCGGGCTCGGGCCGGGCTCGGGCTTAAGGTAAAGGGGTGGCGGGCTGGGCCGGGCGGGTAACGTAGATTATTTCCGGGCCCGGGCCGGGCCCGGGTCTCGCCATAAAAGTTTTGATCGGGCTCGGGCGGGCCACCCAATGTAAAAACGGGCCCGGGCCGGGCCCGGGCCGGGCCCGGGCCGCAAAAATCGGCCCGTGCAGTGCTCTAGTATGGAGTAAGGGACGATGGCAGCAGGGGAGGCATTCTGTAAGTGTCCACCTAGTAGACATGTCCATTTCGTCTGCTGTTGAAGTTCTAACTGGCTGGGCTTGGGTGCGCGTGAGGAAGAGCCAGGCACCACAGCCAGTCAGCACTTCAGCAGCAGATGAAATGCACTGGATCATTAGGTAGACACAGAATACCTCTCCCCTCTACCCCCCCCCCCCCTCCCTCGAGAGGGCAGAGGCGAAGCGCATAACAGTAAGGTTCTTTCAGTGCCTGGAATACAGACCTGTGTGGATGAGACAATGCAACAACAAATGTCGATGATAAAGCATCCTGATGCAGGGCTCGCCCAAAACGATGCTTTTTAGCTTTTGGAGGGTAATTTTAGGCCTAATTATTATGTCTCTAGAACTAACTATAACTTATTAAGGCAGAGCGTGTCGAATAGGTTTTTATCCTGCCTAATTAAACATGCACACAAACACAGACTAGCCAACACTGCAGCCCCGCCATGAGCACGGCAAATGGCTGGTGTCGTGTTAGCCAATCAGTAGCGAGAGATGAATACATGTTCCACACAAGGAATGAACGCTCACCCATTGTGCACTACTAATCCTTACATGAAACGTCTAATCAATCATAGCCACGTGGAGGGCGATCAGAGAATGCAGCAGCCCTTTCGCTCGTTCTGGCTTGTTGACGTGGCCCATAGCTTTAGCTTCAGTTAGTCACATGAAGTATTGTGGCGGCGCAGCCGCTGTATTCCGTATTACTTATTCAGCCATGACTGTGGAGTTTAGTGGATTCTTGTTAGGCTCATGCTGGAAACTTTTCTTCGTAAACTACTGCTCTAGTCATTAAAGTTACTATTTAGCTTACACTGAACAATATAATAAGTTGACAGCGTCGAAAATGTTGAGTACAATACTTTAGCCCTTCCTGCCAGGAAGTAGTGTACAAATGTGATGTCACCTTGCCAAGACCTTGTGTTGTCGCAGTGCGGAAGTGAACGGCGAATATAGGTTGTGCAGCACTTATAACTTCTGACGGGGACATTTCACGATTTACCGTGCTTTGCCCTGTGTACTCTTAACTGGTGAATTTTTGTTGTCGAAGTCTTTAGATTATAAACATCTTGGTATTTCAGGTTCTGGCGATAAAGACGCCGAAGGCGCAAATGACACAGGTAATTCAGGAGGCAGCGATAAGTGTTTCTGCAGCCTCTGTTTAAGCATGGTCATTCATGGTACACAAAAAGTGTATTCAGAGTTTACCGATAGGTTCCTCCGATGTGGACGTGCGACGGAGCCTGGTATAATGGTGGTGCAGTTGATAGCACAAACCTCGTCCTCATAACAGTATGTTACATTTAAAGAAGGATGTAGTGTAGAAAGCTGCGTTGGTATCTTTCTAGCCAAACTAAGTGCTTAAGTGCTAGGCAACCTGACGTGCAGCTCACAGCTGATGTAATTGCTCCACCAAAGTTCACTGTTGTCCACTTTGTAAAGCGCAGTGGCCTGTTTACTCGAAACGTTGCGGGTTTTCTGAGTGCATGCTATAGAGCTATTTATGTGACTAGCACGTGCCTGTGGACATGTACCGTAACCTATTCCTCCAACAAGCTTTATATTTTTTTTTCTGACCTACAGAGAAGCCAAAGACAGATGAGAAAGAAAAGCCTAACGACGATAAAAAACCAGGTACGTGTCTTGTATCATCCGCGCAGCATACGTGATGCGCCCTAAGATATATGTATATTCGCTAGACAAATTTATTTCTAAATAGGAGGCTACGCCTGCACGACAGATCTCTGAGGGGTGGTTCATTCGAACGAAACGAAGTGCAAGAGAACTTCACGTGGAGCATGCACCTCGAGTGTTTGCTGCTTATGTGGTCATTGCCCTCCCTTGTTGCGCGCATAGGCCTGTTAGCATATATAGGTCGTGGGGCTACTTATCGCACATCTGAGTGCATGCTATAGAGGTATTTATGTTAGTACGCACCTGTCACCGCGAAATATTGAGTACTTGTTTTTCTTCTGCAAAGAAGCTTCTTAACGTAAGTTCATTGACCTACAGGAAAGTCGGAAAAGGATGACAAAGCGCCAGCCGCGAGTTCTGCGTCCGGTAAAAAGCCAGGTATGTGTTTCTTATTACTCGCAAGAGGAAAAATGGGAACCGGGACCCAAGTTCAAGCTAGTTAAAACCATATAAAACGAGCAGACAATGTAGCCAGCGAGCACATATGTTAAATTAACATTTACTTTATTTTAAATGTGGAAACGATCAGAAAGAGGGAAATGAAGGGAAACGAAACCACAACTTGCCGTATAGGGGGAGTTGAATTCACATCTTCCGCAATACGTGTCCGGTGCTTTACCAATAAGGTACCGCTGCGGTCGTCGTTCTATCAACTTTATTTGATATTCCTGTGTGTGTGTGTACGAAAATAGTCCTTGGAATCTCAGTCAGGACCAATCACGGCCACGGTGGCGGGTGGCGATCATTCAATCGCGCGCTCCACGAGGAAGGACAAGGTGGCATTGCCTGACCGCCCCGAGCAACCAAAATTATAAATGCTGAACTGATGAACATAGGCCATTTACGATGTTTTTACAGTGATTTCAAGTTGCACAGCACGCGTTCGCTTGGCAAATAGCCGCAGTGCGTATGAGGGCCAGCAAAATAGGTGGGGGCGCATGCGCGTTCTGTAGTGAAGACACAGTTCGGGAGCACTTTATACTTGTTTTTCTCCCCTCAAATAAAATGTACTCAAAATAAAATTTCCCTACCACAAACTGAAAGGGAAGTGCGTATAATGAGCTGTCTCTCAGGTATTTTTATCTGGAGGGTTGTAATGCTTAATTTGGGTCTGAAGATCGTCAGAAAGTGGCCTTTTGGAAACTTCTGGAGTAATTTTATGGATAGATACCTAATTTGAATGTAACATTATTTTAGCAGGAACTTTAGGCACAGTGAAAGCGGTGAAACTGATTGTGGCATAAACGTGTACATTATTTATTGAAAAAATTCTTAAAATTCACAATTTCTTTTCTTTTCTCTTTTTTACGGACACAAATAACCGCAGAAAATTTACAAACGTGTTCGCCTATGACGTCACATGAAAGAACGAAGCCAGTAGAATATTATGCAGTAAGATTTGTCGTTGTAGCTAGTTTAACGCTTGATTCAAGAACATTTACCTCCAACGCACTTGTGCTTCTTCGCGAAAAATTGAAAGAGCACTTACTTCCAACCCCCCCCCCCCCCCACACACACACACATACACAATTTTTTTTCGAGAACAATACTTTGGGGAAACGTTAATCACTCAATCACCAACTAGCCCAATCCTTTCCGAAAGAATCCGCGATGGTAACTTTTGGAGTCTGGGACGTTTAGCGTGGACTGACCCAGTAATTAAGAGGTAGCTTTAGCTCAGGGTCACCTCAAATGCCTACTATTCAAGTACATGTAAAGCACACAAATGGTTTTAACAGAAAATCTCTTGACCAACTTGAATGACATTTTTTGGATGTGAGAGAAAAAGTTATATTCTATAGTGACTGTTATAAACGAAATTTTAGTTTATGGCCTAGATTTTTTTACAGATAGTGCCAAAAATTGATAGGCTTAACAAATACCGGCACGAAGTTTACAGTTTCGTAACTCGTCATCAAATACAAATATTGCAGTTCTGTAAACTGTACTCAAGCAGCCAAATTTGGTAGATTTATTTACACCTTACGAGAATTTAATACAATGTTTACGAGGATTTTGCAAAAGGGACACCCAGAAACTAGTTGTAACGTCTAGAGTGGTGTATAATACACCAATTTTGTCCTCTTTAGAGGTATTTTTCTTTGCGCTCTACAAAATTGTCAGCTTTTTTTATATATTGCTAAGTTAGAGTTGTAAACTGGATAGTTCTGTTACTTGAAATTGGCATATTTCATACATTTTTTGCGAAACAAACAATCGGCCGAAATAAAAATTTCCTGTTGTACAGTAACCAGGTATTAATGTTTTCTTTTAAATGCAGCAATCATAATAAAATTCAGTGCAGTGATCATGGAGAAAATCGACTTCTCCGTTCCCACCTGTTTAGATAGGAGCGCGCGAACTAAAGCGAATTCCCAACGTTTGTGTGTACTTAGCTAATCCGTCCAAACACAATTAACTATTAACAAAGTGACCAGCACTTCTTTTGTGGCTATGTAGATGAGGGTTGGCCGTAACTAGATTCTATAGCACATACCACTACCCTGATATAGCCGTCACTGGATGGTTCGGAGATTAGAAAAGCACAAGAAATGCAATAAAATGCAATGGCAATCATTATGCCCATACACAAATACGCAAGCAATACGTCAATTGGATCTGTAATGAAAGCGGATCATTCATTGCGCAATTTTTATTTATGGACAGCAATGTTTCAACTAGAAGTAGCCGAATTCGTACTCAATGCCGATGCATTTTTATAAGAGTAAACACAATTTTTACCACCAAGAAAAATGTCGGAACTTCACCCGGAAAACGAGCAAATGTAGGGACAGCAAAGCAATTACACTAAATAAAGCTCGTGGTTTTATGGGCAATACAAATTGTAACAAGCATTCTCATATTATTTGAACAACCTCTGTGTCACGCGCGCTAGTTTCGTGAATATAGTTGACTCCATGACCGTGAGCACTTGCCGTGACAACGCTGGCGTGGTGAGCAGCGCTGGCATCTTCAAGCGCGCGTGATTGCCGCAAAGAGTGCGTTCCCTGATAACGCTCTCATCAACATTTCAACTGTGCCGCCTCTTCGGAAACGCCGAAAATAACGTGACCTCCAAAACAGGGTGCGCGGCTAAGCAGAACATGAAGTCACCAGCGTTTTCAAACAGCCCTCGATTCTTGCTTTTGCACGTGGGGCAATAAAACAAATTTATTTGGTAGAAAATGCACCAGAGGGATAAAGAAGCAAAACAGAAGCGAAATAGAAACAAAATACAGTGGAATATATTTACGGTTTTTCATTTACGGGTAAAACCAGATAAAAGCCAAATTTTTGCACCCCGAACAAGTTTTACGAAAATCGTGTTAAACACGATTTCTTCCCGAAGTTCGAGCTTTCGTTATCGATTATAACGTGTGCACGTGTTGAGGAACTAATGAGCGCTACCCACCTTGCGAGAGCAAACGGTCAAAATATATCGCATTATTTGTAATATACGTATATACATATGATAGATGATTTCTGTTCGAAATGAACTCAAGTGAAAACTGGTATATGTAGTATAATGAGCATCTGGTGGCCTTGCATGAATGAAAACTTTATTTTTCTTAGTAGCTGAGTGCACATGAATACGGCAGTGACCTTATGGTGCCGTATTTTCTGTATGTCACATCCGTGTACACGGTGGCAATGAGGTAGGAAGCGAATGCAGCGCCAACGCTGCTCTGGTTCGTGAACAGAAGCTGTGACCGTTGAGAGGTCATTTATTCAAATATGTTACGTTCAAGGAAGGGCAGCACATTTTCCTCTGAATTGAATATTATTATTGCAAGAGCGTATGGTGCGATGCGGTAAAACAGTACTACAAAGTCGAAAGGCTTAACGGATTGAGAAGGGACAAAAAAAAAAAAAGCTCCAAATGCCTATCATAATCTTGTTGTGGCGCTACCGTGAGTGGCGCCAGTCAGAAGAAGATGACTTGACGTGTGCAGGTGGAATCGGTCCTCAACAGCCATCTTGAGGCAACAACAACATCATCTCGTTTATGTATCGTTGCCGCCCTTGAATATATTGTCAATACATCTTTGTGTGATTTCCGCATCGCAACAAATTGGTGGAGGTGCTGGGTAACACTATAAGTCAACAAGAGCTTGTAAGTCAAGGAAACGCATCTGACCTCTACCGAAGCATACCTGTGTGCCCTAATATACTTTTTTCTTTCTTTAATGACGCTCAGATAACGAAGAAGGAATCGCCTTACATAACTTCCTTGTTTTTGTGTATGTTTTTCTTAAAGATATTAATAATGCCTTAATTAATAATACCTTAATTTGTACAAGTGAGTTGGTCCCCTGACTACCGAGCAGTTCTTTTCGTCATTGCATGGCCCCGGGAGTGATCTTGCTTTTCTTCAAAATGTTTAGTTTTTTTCCCCAAAAAAATGAGAACGTTGATTTGCTTATTGTTTGTGAAAGTTACCTATAACATTCCGAACTTCTGAGTGCCAAATCTCAAATTTTGCAAATTTTTTTTTTCTAATTCAACATTACATCTTTTTTATACTCTCGAAATTTCAAACCCGAGAACGAAGAGCCTAAACAAATTCCTGTGTTTTATTTTCTTATTTTTCAGCCACTTGAGAAGCAAGCATCAGTAAGACGCTGGTTTCGTGATTTTTCTGCGTTTATGAAGACGTTACGTCGTGCGTTTCCGCAGAATAACTGTGAACACCCCTGGAATAGAGCAGTAGTATATGTTGCCGAAATAAATACACTTTTTGGTGTGCATTGTTCTTCAAGATGCAGTCTGTGACGTAGTTCTTCTACTGGTAACTGTCTCGCTTAAGAAGCAACACGTCTCTTTACATTTCTGTATAACCATTCTTAGAAGTAATACTGGCACCTCATTTGGTTTATCAACGCTTTTTAATTGTAATAACGGCAATTTAAGGGCAATAGTGGTTTTTAGGAATGGGCAACAGAGTCAAGGTGAGAAAATTCGCGTTAAAGTCCCGCGCTGCGTGTTCCGACTGCCTGAAGCACAACAATCATTGCACTGTGTGGCGTAGTTGTGATATGGAAGTATGCCGAATTTGGTTCAGGGGTCAAATGAAAAAAAAAGATATCTGTCTTAGAACGAAAACGCAAATGTTTTAATGTCGGAACTAAAGACAAACAAACCAGCCTATCTAATGTCCTTTGTGTCACATTTAAGCATAGAACTCCTCATCGCGAAAATAATGGCTTAATGTTGACGAAAACCGACATTTTGGTACGTTTGTGATGTTTTGGAGGCAATCCGCACAACGTGTTCGCAAAATAAAATTTTTATCGTAAAATGAAGCTTTAGGAAATTCAAGTAAAATGACTTGAATGAATAAATTATTCGTAAGTTTTCAAATAAAAATTGTAAAATCGGCAAATTTTTTCAAAATTTTGGCTTCCTAAAACCATTTTTGGGAATGCAATTGGCAATAAACAACACTTCATATTGAAGGCAAACCTTTCTAGGTTCCACAGGCAAAAGATCGTGCAGCTATACGCAGCAATATAAATTTTACACTATTTCCCGGCAGAAGCATGTTTCACGTACTTGAGCACACTTTGAAAGTGTGCTCAAGTACGTGACAAAATTTTTTGTCAGGAAAAGATATATTGGAAATGACTTAGCAAGCCATTAAGTAGCCATGATGTTCTACAAGAAAATCTTAGCTAGCCGAGCCATCTCTATATCATATGTCTATTGTCAAGTCTATGGACGGCTATAGGCAATGTCATTGGTGATGAAGGCAACAACACAAAACGTGAGAGGCGGTGAGGTCGATGTCATGAGTGCTCTTTTTTTCGCGTCAGGTTGAATGTCGGAGAGCTCTTCGATTTCTAACTGGAACTGGAACGCCATTGCATTTCTCCGCAAAGTTTGGTAATTATTATCTCGAAACTGGTGTCATCCCGAGAATTCGTTCCAAATAGATCCACCTTGCGATTTTGCCGGCTAGAATTTGTAATTTGCAATATGTGCCATAAGGTAATTAGTGAAAAACTTAATTACTGATTTTTCTAATTATTCCATTAGGCCTTTCACTTTTGTCCGCCTCTTCAAGTGGACCACCTCATGGACCATAATCGTGCTACCTGCCACAGTGAATTAAAAAAAAAAGTTAGAGTGTTCGGTGAAACACCCGGTTATTCAGACAACATAGGTACTTTATTTACGACGCGGGTTTACCATGCACATCTCCACTGAAACTGAAATTATCTTTTGGTCACTGTAGAGTGGCACCATACGCAGTGGCGCATACTGACTAACCCAAGTGGCTCCTAAAATAATTTATTGCAGACATATGCCCAGTGAGCCCATGTAGGCGTGAAACAAGTTTATCGAATATCGGCACATACGTAGTGGCCCATATTCACTGGCCCAGTGATACCCAGTGATCCGAGTGGGTACTAAAGTTAACACCGTCACATGCGTAGTGACTCCCGAATGTGACATCAAAGAGGAACATACCTAGCATCCCATCCCCATTCATCCAAGTTGGGTTGAAAGTTCATTGAAGTGCGGCACATAATCAATGACACATATCCAGCAATACAAGTTCACATAAAACAGGTTAACTCATGAGTGGCACATGCGCACTGTCACATACCCCTGACCCAAGTTGGCCACAGTAACCAAGTATATTCTACTACGCTGCTGGCGCAAATTTTCGGCAGGGGCGTAATCGCTAACACGATCACGCCACGGTCGAAAAAAGCATCAGCAGTGAAGAGGAATACTCTTGGCTCTGTGTTTGTCTGGTCGGGCTTTGCGCCACCAGGTGGCGCCAACAACGCGGCCGCTCGCGTTTACGCCCCCGCTCACCCGGTAAACCGTCTGCGCTTGCCGGAATACCGGACGCACAAAAACTCTCTACTACGTAGATAACGTTACCTTGACGTTTACCAGCCGTTCCGCTCACAACAGTACATGCGTAGAGCAGCTGAGCCGGCACGCGAGTGCGCTTATAGTGTGCATGTGCAGAGCGCTTATGCTATCTGAGGAAGGCCGAAGCCTGCCCTATCTTCACCACCGAGGTGATGAGGGCTTTGACGATGCGTTCCCTTTGGTTTGTCCTATTTGCAGCCAAATGCAAACCGTATCTTTGGAGACAATTTAGAACCTTCGAGCGTGAGTGGCGCACGCGCCGTCCGCGAGACAGCACGTCAATGGCGGGGGCAGCGGTGTCAACCACGTGAATGCATCACGAGCATCCGTGCAATTGCTATCGCAATAAAACAAAACAGTACACTTTCATAATTAGAAATGACAGTTTACTCAATAAGAAAACATGTGAGGAAACAAACAAATCCCAGCGAACTTTAAAGAAGTGAGAAAAAGAAATAAAGAAACGTGCTGACCATTTCAAGAGTGGCGACATTCGTAAAACGTCGCGGATTATTGGCGCTCCCCAGCTGTTTCAATGGTCATGACAAGGCACCACACCACAACAGTGGTGTCTGTTCATGAGCCACCAGACCAGACTGCCTGTGAAAATACCTTTAACTGTGACTTTCTCACACGGAGGGGAAAAAGAAGAATTGTGGAGGCGTTGCTATTAATAGACATTCTCGACGGCTACTCCGAACTATGTTGAGCTGCCGTAAACTTTCGCATTATTTGTGGTAACCTTTTCGCTCTTTCGCGAAGTTGTACGTCATGCGCACGTACGCAGAAAGGTGGTCACGATGACAACGTTTACTGCTCCATTTGTACGTTCTATTACAAATACAGTATCCGAAATATCTTGCTCACTAATCTGTACTTGCAAGTTAGTGCTGTCTCGACTATTGTGGCTTCTTCCCAATTCACTTGCGCTACCACCGTCTTGGTGTAACAGCGAACCCGAACTGCCATGTATCAATGCCTGAGCTACAAGACACGAGTGTATGCAGGAAAACCTCAAAATGTCAAGGCGCATTGTGAGGAGGCGAAGAATTGTTGCAGCTTTCCTACTTACAGATATTGTTGCCAAATGTTTAGAACTGCGGTGAGTGGCGTAACGTTTCGCCTCTTTTCTGGGAATAATCATCTCACCATTGTGCTATGATGTACGAAGTCCTTGCGCACCCAAACAGGTGAGCACGGCTTCAAAGTTTGCCGCATTCCTTCGTTTGAAAGCGGAGAAAGCACAAGGAATATAGCATCTGCTTGTTTTCCGATGAGCTATCGCCATTTGTTCTCGTGCACGATGTTGTGTTGGAGTCATGGGCAGCAGACTCTTAAAACGGTAGAGCAGGCTATAAGGTGTGTATGAAATAAAAACAAAACAAACGCCAAAGTTTGCATTGTCTCGTAAGGAATAACACACTGCCGGCCTCTTCTTAGCCGAAGCTGTTTCGCGCAAGCAGCTGTTCCAGATCCATGCGTTCTCCTTACGGGCGTAAAACTCCCTTGTAAATGCATCATGGGCTGATTCTGGTAAGGCAGGATAGGATGAAGGTTGCCTTAGTGACCATCACGCACGTTGTCGTCGTGATTATAGCCAAGGAATTGGAGATCGTTAAGGCAAGAAGTGAGTAAAACACAAGGCTATTGCCTCCTATTCAGTATTTCTTGTAGCGAGCAATACGATTATCGCGATAAACGGAGATTTCCTTTCGCTACAGTCGTACAAATGCCATGTACCTGCCTGACAACAGCCACGCCAGCTGCCAGTATATAGGGTATCCCAGCTATCATGCATTGTGCTTTACAGCGAAACCGTTAGCCCCTAGTTGGTCGGGATTTTTCGTGTCCGCGTGCGCGGTGCTCACACAAGAATGTGGGCCGATCCCGGAGACCATCCAAAGATGCAGGAAGCGCACAGTGTTCTGCTTCTCCAAAAGGCCTCATATGACGTCATCAGGTGACATCCTCACTTGACGTAGAAGTCGTCGCGTGACGTCACGTTCTACTTGATCACGTCATCAGATTGCGTCATGAGGCGATATCGTCACGTGACGATGCCGTCAATATCGTATATTCAAATTGTAATCCTAAGCTTTCATGTCTGCAGCATGTGTGTAATTGGTAACTTACAAATTTTTGACGCAATTTACTAAATTCGATTATTTGAATAACGCATTTGTGCTTGGCGGAAGGCCTAGGGGAATGAGGATGTATGCTACCCTTCCGCACACGTGCGCGCTAGCGTGACGTACGTGCGCACACAATGTATCTGTCTTTGAGGCATACTGGACGCTCTGCCCGTTGCATCTGCAGCACAGCGTGTTCGGCGACCGTAACCGACATTCTGGGAAACACTGTCACAATACAGTACCTCCACCTGGCGGCGGCCGCGGCAACTTATACAGACCTAAAACACCAGCTGGAAAATGGCTTTGTCTTTAATTTCCCGCCCAACCGAAATATGTATCTCGTATATTCGAATTAGAAGCTATCATGTTTGCGGCTTCTGTGCAAGTCGTACTTTACGAATTCTCTGACGCAGTTTAGTAGAAACACTGAATTAGTTCAATAAGGCACTTGCGCTTGGGGGAGGGTCTAGAGGAATGAGCATGCAAGCTGCACTTCCACACGCGAGCGTGTGCGCGTGACGTGCATCGCTTGTGGTGGTGGTGCTTGTTTTACGTCGTCTAACTTCGGTCGTCCTAGACTAAAGTCGGCAAGAGCGTCGCTGTATATCCACTTTCACCGGGTGGAATGAAGTGTTGGAGGAAGGCGCCTGTAGGTGAACAAGAAAATCACGCGCCCGAGAAAGTACGAAGGAGCGCGCTGAGCTCGCGACAAAACCAACGCCACCTAGAGGAAAGTCTAGGTGGACTTGAGCGAAGCAGGGAAGGAGAAAAGAGGCGAAGCTTCGCAGAAGAGGTGGGTAGGCGAGGCGCGCTGGGTTGGCCTCCTCTGACAGTTGCTACGGGTTTGTGTGCGCGCTGTGGAGGTACCGGATTCGTCTCGTGATCGAGTTGCCGAGCGCCGTGGGAGAAGGAGGGAGGAGCAACGCAAGCGGCGGCAGGCAGACAGGGAATCGACCGACCAACCATGAAGTCGTCGCACCTGCAGATCGCTTTCAAGATATGGCGTGCGCCGCTGCGCAAACTACACAGTTGCTATCACAGTACAAGCCGCCCCCCTACCTCCCTCGTGGCCTTCCCGATTTCCTCCCTTGTGCGCGATTCGGCTCACCATCGCACGCTTTCATTCGCACTTACAGCATACGGCGCGCGGGGACGAAGTTATCGCCCTTGGACTTTATGGCGATGACCACGACGGCAGAAGGGTGCCTGGAGTGTCCACATCATTGCTATTGCAATTACACAGGAATCGCACCCATACGCTTGCACGTAAACCGCGTTCACGAAGTGAAATATCTGAAAATTTTTGTGATGCCACTTCATTTATTAATTATTCCTAAGTAGCAAACTTTTTAATGACTGCTTTGAATGTCGTACTGTCAATGAAACGTTTGTAAAAATTCACGATTTTGCGTGTGAAAGAAGTATAAAACTGGCATGTTTTCAGCCAGGTGCATTTGGCTCGTTTATAAATACGAAAGCCTTAAGAAGCTCATTGCAATGGCTCATGCCCAAAAAACACGTCGTCCGGTCCAATGGTACAAGAACTATGGCTCCTACCCGCGTCGTCCCCTCCAATGGTACAAATGCTATCATCAGCAATGGCTCATACCAACTAATCAAGCAAACAATGCAAGGATCCTCCCTCTGATAATGGAAAGGCTACAAACCCTCAGGAAAGTGAAGTGTACAGTGCATACATTTAAAAGAATCACGCATACACCGTTACACCTCATCACGGGGAATGGCTCATATCCCCATAAGGAAGCAAACATGCAGTGGCTGAATATGAACGAAGAAACGAAAGAAAAAACGAAGGAAAGAAACAACGAATGAGGGAACGAAAGAAAGAACAAAGAATGAAAGAGAGACAGACGGAAAGAAAGAAAGAACATTATGGGGTTTTACGTGCCAAAACCACAATGTGATCATGATGCACGCCGTAGTGGGGGACTCCGGAAATTTGTACCACCTGGGGTTCTTTAACGTGCACCTAAATCTAAGTAGACGGGTGTTTTCGCATTTCGCCCCCATCGAAATGCGGCCGCCGTGGCCGGGATTCGATCCCGCGACCTCGTGCTCAGCAGCCCAACACCATAGCCACTGAGCAACCATGGCGGGTGGAAAGAAAGAGAAAACGAAAGAAATAACGAAATAGCCTTTAGGTAGTGCATTGGGTGCTCGCATGTGTCGTTGAGGAGGTCGACCTACAGCACCGTACGTTTACTTTAATAGCGGATCATTATGTCTTGCATGAAGTCTGGCCCCTCCGATTGTAGAACATAATGCATTACCACGTGTGCAGGAGGCTTTCGTCTTCACGTGTTACAGGAGTGTAACATGCTGCCGAATTTTTTCCCGGCTAATAAAAATGTGCCGTAAAAATGAAACACCATCAAAAAGCTGCCCCCTCAGACACGCCCCAGAGGAGCTAGCGAGAAAAATCTTTCCACGACGCATCAACCGCCAGTTATCGGCACCCTTATTGTCACCAAGGCACCGTACTGTCGCGGGCGAGACGTGTCAAATAAAGGGCCAGCTCTTCCACTAACTGATACGGAATTTGTTTGAGGGCGCTGCTTTTTGATGCGGGCTAGAGTTAAGGCCATACTATACGTACGCTTGACACTGGCGAAAACTCACACCCACGTGCCTTTATACTCATGCGCAGATGGTGCAGAACAAATAGTACGAGTTGAAGCGCGGCGCCAGCACAGATATCTTCTTCAGACAAATATAGGTGCACTGGTTGCCTCAAAAAAAGAAAAAAAAAAGAGCAATTTCGCCCGAAACCGAAGCATCGATTGCGATAGAAAATTAGTGGACAACTATTCACCCTCTTCGCTTAGCAGTTTGTTCTAGATAAACGAGCTGGCGCTTTCGGCAGGTGCGCCCTACGTCACCTCAGCGACCGCGCGCGAATACGAAACTATTACCGCTTGTACCTTGCTTCTGCGCGATCAGCTGTCGCAAATGCAACTGAGTTTTCGCTGACACACTGTGCTCCAATTATGCTGCATTGATTAATGTGGATTGAAGACGTGTGCAGTAGTTGGCTGCAAAAACTAGTGACTGCCATATTAAGGAATGTAATGAATATGTGTGGCCAAGTTCTTGGAGCGCTGCTGCAATGGTCCGTACTTGTTTCCGGCACCTCTAGATGTATGAAGTTCCTCGAGAATACAGAAACTTGCTTATCCGCCAGCGCTGTATCGCTAACCTTCAAAGAAAGGGTTTCAGCCCCGGTACGTCGGCAAGAGTGAGTACTGCTTGGTAAACAATGATGAAGGGAGTAGCGCGGCTCTCTGTCCTAGTAGGTTTGGCGCACAGTGTCTACACACATCTACCCCAACTGGCGCACAACTGAACCGGAAACTTACGCCCACTCTTTCACCAACGTGTCAAAAATAAAGGTATATGGGCGCACACTTGAATATATGCGCACTATGTACGCACAATAAATGGCGGTACTGCACCGATAGCGCACAAATGGTCGAAGCTGACCGTTTCGTGACGGTCCACAAGAGTGAACGAGTTACTAGCGATAATACGTATTCGCTACAAGGTGTTACAATGTGCAGAACAGCTGCGTTTCAGTCGTGCGCCGGAAGAACAGATCTATCGGAACGGAGCACACCCACGAGCCAGACGTACCTTAAAGCTACGCCCGTCGAGTGATGATCAATAGGTTTGCAAAGACGCTGCTTCGCTTTCTTCACAATGCAGAGTTGGAAGCTATTTTTTATTGTCCATAACCAACGCGGCAAATCCTCGTGAAATTAAAATGGACACACCATCTGTGCGCACACCAGTAGACGTTACGGGCGGGAACATGTACTGAAAAAAAAGCGTGCACAAAGGAGCCATTTATTTTATATAAGAAACATAAAAAATTATGCGCATCATCAAATCTATGTAAAGGGAAGCTTTCGCGAAGCGGTTAATCAAATGCGTTAAACTTGCTCATTTCATTCCCGCGTATTTCGCGCATGTGCTCTTGCGCACTCGCGCTGCGTAATGTGACGCACACGGCGACCATCTCAAATAGCTTGTTGGCGTTAGCACGATAAACGTATACTTGCGATGGTGGCCTAATGATTACGCAATCGAGCTGCTGTGCCTGGGGACCAAAGTTCGATCCGGCCATAAGGCACGCAATTAAATTATATTACTTAACTGTGAGCTATACGGCAAGATGACAGTAGCACAGAGCGGTCACGGTCAGGAAAGTCCGGGAAAGTTCGCAACGAAAGCTTCGCTTTAAAAAGTTCTGATCTGAGGAATGTTGTGTTCCTTATGCTAAGCACAGCGGAAGAATGCTCTTCATTGAACAGCATAGATATGCCGCAGCGCGGCTAGAATTGCGTACGTTCTGCTCTGCATGCGGAAGCGGATTAGCATAACAGATTAGTGAGTGAGTGAGTGAGTGAGTGAGTGAACTTTATTGGGTCCACAATAGACGCGAGTAAACTCGACGTCACCTGGCTAGGCCCCACTCGGGGACCATCAGGTCAAACCTGATGGCCCTCTCGCGGGCCCTCTGGACTGCCAGGATTTGAGAGGTCTGATCCTGGGCCTTAATAAGCATCATCATTTCCTCTTGGGTGAAAGGGGGACCGGCAGATGCGCAGCCCCACAGGACATGCTCGAAGTCCGCATAACCACCACACAGGGGGCAGTCCGGGCTTGGGAACCGTTCGGGGTGCATTGATAACAGATTAGCATAAAATTTAAGAAAGCGTAAGTTCCTTTCAAAACAAAAAAATGTTCACGGCCCTTGCACCCTGTACAGATGGTAAACGAGAGAAGCGGAAATGTGCGGCCCCGGTATTAGCCACATGTTATTTATTTATTTATTCATTTATTTATTTCGTGTCCCTGACTCATAGCTATATATCCATATGCGGGTATGCGCCACACGTGATTTTATTATCGGTAATCGTGATGCAACTGAGGAGCATGTGATGTTATAGATGTTATGATCTATCAGTCGTGTTAGGCATACATTCGTACCATTCCATGCCGAATTTGGTATGTTAGGCATACATTCGTACCCTTCCATGCCAAATTTGGTATGTGTGGTGAAAGACGACAGCGGCAGCTATACCATGGCGGCACGATGCCGGAAATGAGAGAGCACGAGGGTTGGTGGCAGAAGAAAAAGGAGCAGACGACACGAGCGAACGGGCAGTTGTGGCCACGAGGGCGGATCGCACGATCCGAGCGAGGTTCGTGGAACGAGTCCCGAGAGGGCTACCCGGGTGTGCCACTGGGCAGCCTCGTGACGGGTCGCGAGCCGTCGATCCAAGGCCCTGCCCGTGTCCTGTTCCTGGCCGGCTCCTGCGCTCTTGCATTCCCTGTGCTCTCGGAGTTCCGGCACTACTAGGAACCCTGAGCCACCAACCGAGCGGCTTGTCGCCGCGTCACCGCCACTGCCTACCCAAGCCGCCTCCGCTGCGTATACGGTGTGCCAACGAAGGTTCCGACCACACGTGAGCGAGCACAGTGGAGCCGTATGCCACGACGCCCGGCCTTCTCGCGTTAGCGAGCGAGTGACTAAAACTGTGTAGGATGCCGCGTCGCACGACTTCGCACGCTAGAAGATCACATGTGCTAGGGAATCTTGCTTGTTTCTGTGTGAGAGAGCCGTGTTAGTTATATGTCCGCCTGTGTAAGCCGTCCCATTATCGCCTTCGAGTCCTTCCTCATCATACCGCACGTCAACAAACGTGACGGTCTACGTTAATGCTTTATAGCGTGTACCCAGTTAACGAAACACGAGTTCTCAAAGCCGAAAATGGTTTTTCTACGCGTCGTTTTGTCCACAAACGCGATCTCCCAGAACTTGAGCCGTATACAGCTTCGCTGTAAACAACGCAAATCTTAAAAGCGTACCAAGAGGAGTTACTGTCGATGGAATTTAGGTGGCATCATAAGTTAACGGACTGGGCGTAGTGTCAATAATCTCAGTGTGGCAGACGCCTTCTGCGACAACAAGTAACTCCAAGAAAGGTCGCATTCCGAAGAACAGTGTGCTCGGCGCGCTAGCGCTCCGGTAAAGCGTAATCGGCATTTTCGTGTTTTTGAGCATTTCCTCTATCATGCTTGATATGACAATCTTTGTTACACTAAAATACAATCTCTCTCAATAAAGGATGGCTCTCCATTCGCATAGAGTGACTTTTATAAATGCGCTTGCTCAAAATCTGAACTGTTACAAAAGTGCAAACAAGCAACTGCGTAAGTGCTGATATACACAAATCAATCTGACAAAACATAGCAGCAACATTAGGACGTTTTAGTTATCGACTTCGAAAAAAAAAATTGCCCGCCAATCCACCCTGTGAAGGTGGTTGGAAAGCGAAGCTTTTGACGCCACCCTCACGGTGACTGCGGCGCACTTGATATTTCACACACTACAACGTAACTTTAACCACGGCCTTTATTATTATTATTTACTTCACAACAATGTTCACTACTGCTTTCTGATCGGTGTGATATACACTACTAGACTACCCCATAGTGGGGTAGTCTAGAAAATGAACCGAAGCAGTTACTAGGCTGGAAGGGTTTCGAATGACGTCAACCCTCTTTCAAGCAGCTGCATAAGCTTTGCAACAGCTGCAATCTAATCTTACGGACCGCGCCGAGCCTGTTTCCGTTGTTTGCCCGCAGCCCTTATCATCCATCATGTTGGCTCATCACTTTGAAGCTTGTTCTTGTGGTTTTTCTTGCGAAAACGAGTGCTTAGTTGTACGCTGAATGCCTGAATTCAAGTAAGCTATACTGCTATACCTGCAATTGTTAGCGGTTCGTCGGGATCGTTTTTTGATTACAACGACGGACACGACAGAACCCTTGGCTGGTAGAGGTACAAAGCTTCGCTTTAAAAAATGTATTATTGCAAAAAGACCTAATTTCCCGGTGCAACTTGCCCGCTAGCGTAGCTTGGCTTGCGCATGACCATTTCTTCGGTAGGAAGAGTTTAGGACCAATACACACTAAGTGAAACTTGCTTTTAACCTGCAATACCCACAGTAAAGGAGGTTGTGCAGCAGTACTTTATATAATTAATTCGTTGTTGTCTAAGTTGCTTTATTATAAATATCGTTTTACTAAAACACGCTCTTACGCCAAGTTATCCAAGATCCAATATGTAACGTAACCCACCGACACATTTGCTTCACTCCCATCTTTCTTGTCCTACACTGAACTCCATGTCATGATGCAGGCATTTCGGAAAAGCTTTTCTCTCAATACACGGGACTTCTTAAGGTTTGACCTTGTGAAGTCCCGTGTACTGTTCAGCTGCACTGTTCAGCCACAAGGTGGCTGGAAAGTGCTTCATCTACCTTGCAACCTTCTGACGTCGTGGTGGCGTCGAGGTACGAAGTCTACTTTTCCGCAGGTTCCTTGTCTAATTAGCAAGTAAGGTGTGAGACGGGGCTAGCTGGTATTATAGTAAGAATTACAATTGAAGCTGCGGCTATTGCAAAAGGCAGTTGTATCTGTGAACCTTCCATAGCGCTGACGGATAAAGAATTTGCCCTCTTAGAGTAATTTGCACGGGGGGAGGCGCCTTAGGCTATGTTGGTATTTCCTTGCTGATGTGGGGCAGTCTTGATTACTTGCGCAAGTATATGTGTGGTTGTGATCACATACGCGAGGCTATAGATTCATGTTTCTTTGTAACAAACACCAGTTGGAAGCCAGCGCTTTTCCTCGTCGCCTCTTTTAGTATTTCGTGTCTATTTTTTACGCTGGTCGTATCAATAATTAGCAAGCACCGAAACGGTGCTCCTCTTGTCAGGGAAGTCAGACGGTATGAACCCCTTCACTGAGGGAACAAACATAGGGATGATAGAGGGGCCTTTGCGCGTAATTCCTCATGAACCATCTTGGCTACCTCGATCAGTAGAATATCGGCATATACAAGCATATATCTCCTCTTACTTTTAATGTATTGAACACAGCGTAACAATGTGGCTGCCTTACAGCTTCTCTGTGTTTAAGAAAATACTCTTATAACGAAGTTCAATTCCAGTACAGTTAGTTTTGTTCTAACTAGGGTACACTCTCTTTCAGGAATTTGCAACGTTACTGAGACCAGTCATTTGGGTGAGTAAGGCTCCCTGATTATTAGATAAGTGAATGCTACTTCACAGTCAAGTGCATTCAATGACAGCTTGACAACATATGCTCTCAGAACGTCGTCTTTCAGCAGCCCGGAAGCACCTAATTCAAACTGCGGCTTCGCTATTGTTTACTCAGTGAGCAGATGCGACAACTAATTGCTTCCTTTTCTGTTGGGTGCACCTGGTAACATTTTCCCCTGTTTCAACAACGAATCTATATACAACCTTTATCATAACATCAACAAATATGCCCAATAAGCGGGCCTTAAAATTCAGAACGAGAGCTTCGTACGAAATGCAGTGCGGTTGTGCGCAACCGAAGGGGATACTTCATTTACAAAGGGTAACGTCATAAAGAAACAGTGGAGCTATGAGAGACGCAGTAGTTGAGGTCTTCGAAGTAGTTTTGACCTTCCGAATATGAGTTATAGTGAATCTAAATCTGTGTACGCGATCGTTTTATTGCGATAGGAATTGTATGCACGCTCCAAGCGTATTTCTGCCATCGTCGTTGCCGTCGCCGTCGCCGTGAGGTTCCGTATGACTTCCAACGGTGATGAAATCTTCGCCGCGCGCCGTATGCATGCTGTATGTGCGAGGGACGCGCGCTTTCACGGGGAGCGAACGCACGGAGGAGAGCAAACGGGACTTCTTCCATCACGCGAAAGGTCGTGGGGGGACAGGAGGGAGGGAGGGGAGGCGAGGTTCAGCTGCGGCACCAAATGCGTATTTATATGAAAAACGTTGCGAGGCGAGAAGGTGGTAAGGACTTCCGACGCTGCTCGTCGAGTGTCCCGTTCTGATCTCGTCGAAAACCTCCGAGCCACCGCCAGAGGCACCGGCAACAGTCATCCAACGCCGCGCGCGTTCGGTGCGAACGCAGGCAAAACGACGACGGCGTCGACAACATTTCTGCGCGTTGCTGGTGCTGCTACATGTCCAAGTTTATACAGCTGATAAAACTACTATCCTTACTCCGTATAGCTCTCTACTAATTTGCTATCGCAATTGATGCGTCGCCTTTCCGGTGAAACTGCGACATTTTTTTTTCGCTCCCATCAAAATGTGACCGTTGAATCCGGGAATCCAACCCGCGACCTCGCGCTCAGCAGCGGAACGCCATTGGCGCAGAAATATTGTGTACACTACTGAAGAACAAACTTCAATAGAGAGCACGAAGTCACCAATAAAAAAAAAAAAGAAAAACACTGGCTCTCCCGCTCGCGAGAGTAAATGTAAGCATGAAATGGCTACAAGATGGCAATCAAGTGAATGGTGCTCCCTAGCTGCCTTTTGAACATCGCTATTCGAAATCACAAATAAAGCTTCAGCGTACTAGAAGTTATAGCTTGAGGGATATTGTGAACAAACATTAGGAAGAAATTGGAACCAATATTTTTTCAACTTGTTTGGGAAGTAACTAGCGTATGTAATGCGGTCTTGTTTTAAGGGTTGGGGGATAGAGAAGGCATTTTTTAAACTTTTGACTGGTTGCCCGGATGATCTCGTTTTGTTCTCGCAGTGGTGCCCAAATCTTCTCGTTTGAGTGCCCGGTTGATCTCGTTTGAGTGCCTGGATAACGGCGTGGGCTTTTGGCTCAAGGTCACTTGAAGGTCGCGGATAGCGGGAGCTAAAAGAATTTTGTGCTTTAAAGAAAATGGTAAACTCGGTGGTAATGCAGTTCCACTCAACGTGAAAGCTGGGGAAGTGCAGAGCAGTGATTCGCCGGTGTTTGTCTTGTGTTTCCTTGTGTTTATCTTCTTTTATCCTGTGTTTATCTTGTGTTTAGCTATTCTTTTCAAGACGGTGGGATTAGTCTGCCTGCGCTGGCAAGCAAGTTCAGCTTCTCGGGCGCACACCGCTTGATCAGCCGTGCGTCGGCGCTGTCTTTCACGGGCGAGCGCCCGCTGACGCTCCAAGCGTGCTTGCTGCACGGCGTCCATGGTGGGAAAGAGCGTGCCGGAACGCGGGAACGGCTGTCTTTCAGCGCGCCCTAGCGGAATCTTTCCATGATGATGATGATGATGATGATGATTTATTGGCATTCCCTTTGAAACGGGGCGGCGACAAATTGTCACCTAGTGTGCTTGATTTATTCAGGTATACTATACATGTTCTTTATCTAGCATTTTATTATACCTATCATCATTTTTCTTTTTAAAAAATTTGTGAGGCTGTGGCGCCCTCTTTTGTCTAGTTTCGCTATCAGATTCGGGTTTTCGATCGAGTTTTCATTACTTTGTGTTAATCAATGCGTTAATTCATGGCTTAAGCAATGGCGTGAATTAACTGTGGTTACAGTTGGGCTGTAGAGGACTGCGAAACGCTCTCCGATCATAAATTCACCAAGTTCTCTTTTCTTGCGCAAACAACACCAAAGATTAAACAGTTAACCAAATTCGGCACATCTAAGCTTTTGGAGTCGTTAGTGCAGTCCTCTTGGTCGGACGACGCTTTCGTCCTCCGACGCCGTTGGCCTCATCATCGCAAAGTTTTACCTAATGTTTGACAAGCTCTCTAACACTCACTCCCGCTGGGTTAAACCTCACCTGTGCCCTAATAACGCTTGGTGGACACCTGAGCTTACTATTGAACGTAAAAGAATCCGTGCTTTACGCCAGCGTTACTAGAGAACCTCAGACCCTTTACTTCGCCAGACATTCAAGGAGCAGTATTACGACGCTTATTCCACCTATAAAATCCATATTGAACGCGCTAAAACTTCTGCCTCGAAATCGCTTTCTACTGACCTTTCCAAACGCAATCTTTTCGGTCTTCCATTCAGAATTTCTCTTGACAAACTTCCCGTCTCAAATGAACTCCCTTCTCTTCCCGATGGCAGTTTTACGTCGAGCGTGCTCGACTCCACCAAGTTCCTCATAACGGCACAGATTTCTCTGAACTCCCCTGCAACAGATGACCTCTATCATACACGCCTTCGAATTATCACCGAAACTCCTTATCACTATCCAGTCAACTGTCGGCGAAATCGAACATGCTCTTAATTCAAGAAATATACATGCTTCACCTGGACTCGATGATGTCACTTTGCCCATGCTAAAAACTCTATTCAAATATCATTCGGCCTTTTTTTTGTTTTCTTGTTCAATCAGTGTCTCAATTTATCCTACCTCGCCTGTCATTGGCGTAAAGGGCGTATTGTTTTATAGCGAAACCCAACCGCCCTCCCGACTCTCCTTCGTCTTATCGAGCTATCGTAATGAATTCATTATTCGGCAAAATTTTAGAACGTTTACTAAATTCCCGCCTTTACTTTTCTTACATTCCTCCAACCTGCTTCACAAAATCAGTTTGCATTCACACATGGAAAAGTGCGCCAATCACCCTCTACCCGCCTCCGCAAGACTCTGGATTCGTTTAAAGACAAGAAACTTCACGCGTTACTCATTTCCTTGGATTTCAAAGGAGCTTTTGATAGCGTTTGGCACCCGGCTGTTTTATATTTTCTCCGTTCCCATAACTGCCCCAACAACCTCTACCACCTTCTACGTTCATTCCTCTAAAACCGTCAAGTCACGTTTCGTTCGCAGGCTGGCGAGGTATCTGCTACTCCCACATTGGGCAGCCCCCAAGGTTCCCCTGTCAGCCCACTATTGTGGAATATTGTTTGTTCTTTACGACCGGCTTGAAATCCCTTTTCCGCAAGATGTCTTCGCACAAGCATACGCAGATGACACGGTGCTAGTCATTGCCGCCACCAGTCGATTAGAGCTTGAAGCCAAGGCTTCTCAATTTCTAGCTGTTATTTCTGCTTGGGCGTGTCGGTGTAAGGTTACTGTCAGCACCGACAAATAATTTTTTCCCTATTTTACTAATAGTAATTCATCATCATCATCATCACGCACCCGTCCACCCATTGTTCGTGTCAACGGAACCTCCCTGCAATCAAAAACTAGTATTAGGACTCTGGGCGCTATTTTCGATACCAATCTTACATTTAACGATCACTTACATTACCTCCATACCAAATTCAATCTTCTCTCCACG